>NC_047507.1:1921884-1931884 GCF_902827115.2 Pseudochaenichthys georgianus | reverse complement strand
GTTGTATTTTAAGACGTACAAATGAGTTCATTTACATACCAGAAATATGATTCTATATCACAAGCTTTCAGACAGACGTCTTCCTTGTGAAGCGCGCTGAAGGCCACAGAGGCTTTGAGAGGAAAGGCCCTTTGGTTTTGTCCATTGATGTAAAGAGCTCCTCCTCCTCCTCCTCCTCCTCTTCCTCCTCTACCTCCTCTTCACGCTGTTATTCTCCTGTTCTCTCTGGGTGATGAAGATGAGATCACTTCTTGGAGAGCAGCTGGTTCTCCAGCTGCTCCAGACGGGCCGTCATGGCGGACAGTGGACAGAGGGTTAGGGAAACATAATCACATGTGCATCATTTACCTGATCAAGCCTGGACAATATGCAAGAAGTCTCTTTTCTTCTTCTTGGTTTTCTGTTAAGATTCGCTTATAATGAATATAAAAAGTTTATATTCTGAACAAAGCCTATCTGTTTAATTAAATAAGCCGATAAAGTATAACAATATATATATGGTATATTTGCATTATTCTTAAACAGCTAAACATATAAAATAATCCAATAACTTTGTGGTAACATTTCGTAATTCACTAGACTTTTGTCAGATGAAAAAATAAGGGGAGTTTTTTCACCAAATTTGACTAAAATCTCTGGATGCGAGATTTTATATAAATATAGGGGGGGCAGCAGTGGCTCAGTCTGTTGGACTTGGGACTGAAGGGTCGCCGGTTTGAGTCCCGATCGGACCAACAAATACAGTGTTGACTGAGAGCTGGAGAAAGCCCTTGAGCTGGCCCTCTCCAGATGCATGTGTATTCTACCTGTATTCTGTATAGTGTGTATAAGTGTGTGTGTATTACAATGATATGCATGTGTGCACCTTCCTGTATACTGTGTGTGTGTGTGTGTGTGTGTGTGTGTGTGTGTGTGTGTGTGTGTGTGTGTGTGTGTGTGTGTGTGTGTGTGTGTGTGTGTGTGTGTGTGTGTGTGTGTTAAAAAAATATATAAGCCAGCGTGAAAACTGAAATAAATATTTTTTGTAAAAATCACTTCCATGCAGGTTTAATTTGTAATCAGATTCACTTGTGTTTTGTTCTCCAGGTGTTGCTATGGAGATGTTTTAAAGGATATGTTTCTGAGTGAGCTGCTCCAGGCTGCTCATGGTCGCCTGCTGGAACTCCACCAGACTCTCACAGGCACAGGGGTCCTTCACCTCGATCTCCCCCTGACTCTCCGCTGCACACACACACACACACACACACACACACACACACACACACACACACACACACACACACACACACACACACACACACACACACAAACACACACACACACACATACACAGCTTTAGTCATTTGATTCTTATATATTGTACATATTTTTATTTGAGTTTTAATGTATTTTATTCAAGTTTGATTTTAATCAGATATATATTACACATGTTATTTATTCTAGCTATTAATACGTGACACATTGTTATTTAATGAATTATTGCATTATTTAATTTCATACATATAAACAGTATTTATATATTGTTTCCTGCAGTTGCATATTTCTGTCAGCAGAGGAAGCCACACACCAGGAAATCATTACAGCGACACGTGACTCTCATCCTCGACTCTGTACTTTATGATGGACAAAATCATAATAACTATTTTAACATTTGTGTCTTTTACTTTATTTATGACATTTTAATTAAGTTAAATAATGTTATACATCATTTAACGTAAAAAAAACAAAGTTGAATGATCATATTAAACTAAGAATAATACATTTCTGTTATTTTACGCATCAAAGCAATTCAATAAATCCTAATAATGAAATACTTTTGTATCACAATAACAAATATCCTTATCTATTCGATTCAATAGCCTTAATATATTTAAGGAAAATAAACTATATCTATCTGCCAGAAAAGTGAATTATTATACTTGAATTTAGTGATTTTCCATTCCACAATATTATCTTTTTAGGACAATAAAGAACTTTTTGGGGGCTTTTTTTCTAGTTTAACTCAAAACTCATGAAGCTGCAATAAAGTGGTAATGAACCCTGGAAACTCCTCGCTAGTATTGTGTGTTTCAGCTCCTCTACGTTGTTGTCCTGCATGTTGTACTCAAGGTGTCAGTCAAACCCAGATCTTCTAACCTGGGCAGATGTTGAGTCTGAGGTTCTCTGCGATGGTGCTGATGGCGGAGAAATCAGTCGTGTAGTAGAAATGTTTCTCCGTCGGTTCAGACGCGATTTCACGCAGCTCGTCTTCCACCGCTTTACCAACGCCCACCGCGTACATGGTGATACCTGCACACACACACACACACACACACACACACACACACACACACACACACACACACACACACACACAAACACACACACACACACACAGAGAAATATATACAATGTAATGTAATGTGCAGGACCTTGAATAGGACTGTACCTTTGAAAGAAACCTTAGTAGTCAGTGAATCGTTAAACTAGGGGACATGTCGTTTTGTATCACGTGAGTTTATATATCATGAACAAATATATTGTTTTGTCTGTTCAATTAGGGAATGGTTTTATAAACAGTATCCCTAGTATCAGTAACAATATGCATGAGACAACAATGATTAAAAACACTCAAATCAGTAATATTGTAAAAAGTTAAATAAAGCTAAAATAGTCGTTTTGAATAATAACTTTAAGTGTTACAGGTTTTAAAGTAACAGATGCAAATAAAAACCAACCGGACTCCAGTCAGGGCAAAATAAAAATCACAGAAATGTTAGTTTTTATTCAAAAAATGCATTAAATTACAAAAATGTATAGTTTTTTTGTTGCTATGTATTCTTCTTTCTGTGTCTTTATTTGCGGCACATAAAAAACACCGCAAACTGATTCTGATTCTGATTTTCGGTGTATAGTTTAATCACAAATGTATAGTCTTTTTTTATTTAAAGTCCCCTATTATACAGTTTTTCATCAATATATCACAGGTCTCAGATATATACAGAGCCTGTCTCTGATTGGCTGAAACACCAAACAGATCATTGCAGCATTACCCATAATCCCCTCTGTTTCAGCCCTGTTTCCAAAGTGCTGATTCTCTGTCTGTTACTTCAGATGAAAATAAGGAGCCCCCCCCCACGCCCCTCTGAGAGACATTTGGTTACAAATAACTCAATGGAGCTCTAGGAGGAGATCCAGGTGATAAGGGGGGGGGGGTTACCTTGTTGCTGATTGGCTAATGGTTACACAAGACAACACATCGTTATGACATCATAAAGTGGCCAAAATCTGATCAGATCATTTTCAGACAGGTTTTTATAGAAATGGATCAAAAAGAGAGAGAATCTTTGTTCCTGAAACTTTCAGAGTCTCTTTCCACAGAGGGGACACATGCTGATGTAGAAGAGACATGAAGAGGAGGGGACACATGTTGATGTAGAAGAGACATGAAGAAGAGGGGACACATGTTGATGTAGAAGAGACATGAAGAAGAGGGGACACATGTTGATGTAGAAGAGACATGGAGAAGAGGGGACACATGTTGATGTAGAAGAGACATGAAGAAGAGGGGACACATGTTGATGTAGAAGAGACATGGAGAAGAGGGGACACATGTTGATGTAGAAGAGACGTGAAGAAGAGGGGACACATGTTGATGTAGAAGAGACATGGAGAAGAGGGGACACATGGTGATGTAGAAGAGACATGAAGAAGAGGGGACACATGTTGATGTAGAAGAGACATGAAGAAGAGGGGACACATGTTGATGTAGAAGAGACATGAAGAAGAGGGGACACATGTTGATGTAGAAGACACATGAAGAAGAGGGGACACATGTTGATGTAGAAGAGACATGAAGAAGAGGGGACACATGTTGATGTAGAAGAGACATGAAGAAGAGGGGACACATGTTGATGTAGAAGAGACATGAAGAAGAGGGGACACATGTTGATGTAGAAGAGACATGAAGAAGAGGGGACACATGTTGATGTAGAAGAGACATGGAGAAGAGGAATTTGCACAATAGGTGACCTTTAAGTAATCAATAAACGAAAGGTTAGGATGACAACCAACTCTCACCGGCTTCTTTGGCCTTCTTGGCGAACTCAGTGATGTCGTCCTGCGAGCGTCCGTCCGTGAACACGAGTCCGATCCTCGGGATGTTTCTGTCTAACGGACGAGCTCCTTCAGACTCAGAGAAACTGTTCTCTAGCATGTGTTTCAGAGCGAGGCCCGTCATCGTGCCTTTCTCCATGTAGTCCACCTGAAGGAGGTAAACAAGTCCTGAGGGCTGGCTTTCATTCTATCACATATTACTCTTATCATTTATATTGTCTCATGTTCTTCTATACAGCTTTCATTTCAATTTAGATATACATACTGATGCCTATTATTTACATTTTCTGCTATGCCGCTAGTAATAACATTTTTTCTATCTTACCTTGCCTTTTATTATCTTAGCTTTTTATGTCTTAATATTTGTAATTAGAGATGTCCCGATCCGATCACGTGATCGGGGATCGGAGCCGATCACGTGATTTTCAAAAGATCGGAATCGGGAGAAATAAATCGGGGATCGGGATTTTTCTTTTTTTTTTTTATAATTTTTTTTTTTTTATTATTTAATGTTACAAAACAAAAATGACCATGTTCACGTCTTAAAGTCATCCTGAGGACTTAGTTTTGGTTTAAAATGACACAACATCATGTATGTGTTGCTTCTTTTGGGCTGGTTTTCAGACCTGGTTGCTTATTTCTCTCAAAGCAACAGAGTGGGCGCAGTGTCTAATAGTAGCAGCAAGCTAACGAGAGGCTACGTTCAGCTGGTGACTCGGGAGTCGGGACAGAGAACATGTCAGGAGTTTGGAAGTATTATAAAATTGAAAGCGAAGGCAGTGTAACAGCCAGATGCAATGTTTGCAAGAAGGAGGTTCCGCGTGGTGGAACACGACCAATCTAATACGCTACCTGGGAAACAAACAACACGACGAGTACACAGCGGCCACTCAGGTCACGGCACTGAAACAACCGACACTTTCAGAGACTTTTAAAAGGAAAGAGAAACTGCCCCAGAACAGTGAAAAGGCCAAATAACAGCCAAGATAGCTGAACTCATCGCGTTGGATGACCAGCCGTTATCTGTTACCTTTTTTTTCTCTTAATGCATTGCATAAAGATCGGATCGGGAAAAATCGGTATCGGCAGATTGTCAAAATCAAATGATCGGAATCGGATCGGGAGCAAAAAAAGGTGATCGGGACATCCCTATTTGTAATGCTTTTTGTAAAGCACTTGAATTGCCTTCTTGTCTAAATGTGTTATATTTATAAAATGAAAATGGGCTGAGAACATGTCCCTGTTGGACGCCCCTTCATTAAAAGTCTGTGTATGACTTCTTCATGGACTTGTCGTAGGGATTAAGACATTTCTTCCAGATTGTATTTACCAGTAGAACTCCTTTAAATGATACCGTCTTATATTTTCACAAAGACGGTGCCTCCTGTAGGGGGCGCTTTCACATTTAATACACTTTGCACATCCGCAACACACACTTGGTACGTCCTCAACACACACACACTGTACGTTCACAACACACACTTTGTACGTCCGCAACACACACACTTTGTACGTCCGCAACACACACTCTGTACGTCCGCAACACACACTTGGTACGTCCTCAACACACACTTGGTACGTCCTCAACACACACTTGGTACGTCCTCAACACACACTTGGTACGTCCTCAACACACACTTGGTACGTCCACAACACACACTTTGTACGTCCTCAACACACACTCTGTACGTCCTCAACACACACTTGGTACGTCCTCAACACACACTTTGTATGTCCACAACACACACTTGGTACGTCCTCAACACACACTTGGTACGTCCTCAACACACACTTGGTACGTCCTCAACACACACTTGGTACGTCCTCAACACACACTTGGTACGTCCGCAACACACACTTTGTACGTCCACAACACACACTTTGTACGTCCTCAACACACACTTGGTACGTCCTCAACACACACTTGGTACGTCCTCAACACACACTTGGTACGTCCTCAACACACACTTGGTACGTCCTCAACACACACTTGGTACGTCCTCAACACACACTTGGTACGTCCACAACACACACTTTGTACGTCCTCAACACACACTCTGTACGTCCTCAACACACACTTGGTACGTCCTCAACACACACTTTGTACGTCCACAACACACACTTGGTACGTCCTCAACACACACTTGGTACGTCCTCAACACACACTTGGTACGTCCTCAACACACACTTGGTACGTCCTCAACACACACTTGGTACGTCCTCAACACACACTTGGTACGTCCTCAACACACACTTGGTACGTCCTCAACACACACTTGGTACGTCCTCAACACACACTTGGTACGTCCTCAACACACACTTGGTACGTCCTCAACACACACTTGGTACGTCCTCAACACACACTTGGTACGTCCTCAACACACACTTTGTACGTCCTCAACACACACTTGGTACGTCCTCAACACACACTTGGTACGTCCGCAACACACACTTTGTACGTCCACAACACACACTTTGTACGTCCTCAACACACACTTGGTACGTCCTCAACACACACTTGGTACGTCCTCAACACACACTTGGTACGTCCTCAACACACACTTGGTACGTCCTCAACACACACTTTGTACGTCCTCAACACACACTTGGTACGTCCTCAACACACACTTGGTACGTCCGCAACACACACTTTGTACGTCCACAACACACACTTTGTACGTCCTCAACACACACTTGGTACGTCCTCAACACACACTCGGTACGTCCTCAACACACACTTGGTACGTCCGCAACACACACTTGGTACGTCCTCAACACACACTCGGTACGTCCTCAACACACACTCTGTACGTCCTCAACACACACTTGGTACGTCCTCAACACACACTTGGTACGTCCTCAACACACACTTGGTACGTCTGCAACACACACTCGGTACGTCCTCAACACACACTCTGTACGTCCTCAACACACACTTGGTACGTCCTCAACACACACTCGGTACGTCCTCAACACACACTTGGTACGTCCTCAACACACACTTGGTACGTCCTCAACACACACTTGGTACGTCTGCAACACACACTCGGTACGTCCTCAACACACACTCGGTACGTCCTCAACACACACTCGGTACGTCCTCAACACACACTCGGTACGTCCTCAACACACACTTGGTACGTCTGCAACACACACTCGGTACGTCCTCAACACACACTCGGTACGTCCTCAACACACACTCTGTACGTCCTCAACACACACTCGGTACGTCCTCAACACACACTCTGTACGTCCTCAACACACACTCTGTACGTCCTCAACACACACGTGGTACGTCCTCAACACACACTTGGTACGTCCTCAACACACACTTGGTACGTCCTCAACACACACTTGGTACGTCCTCAACACACACTTGGTACGTCCTCAACACACACTCTGTACGTCATCAACACACACTTGGTACGTCCTCAACACACACTTGGTACGTCCTCAACACACACTTGGTACGTCCTCAACACACACTCTGTACGTCATCAACACACACTTGGTACGTCCTCAACACACACTCTGTACGTCCTCAACACACACTCGGTACGTCCGCAACACACACTTGGTACGTCCGCAACACACACTCTGTACGTCCTCAACACACACTCTGTACGTCCTCAACACACACTCTGTACGTCCTCAACACACACTTCCCTCAGAGTGTCTTCGAGCCTCTCCTCGCTAACTGAAGGCTGAGGGACATATGATGTCCTCTGCCACCTGGTCTTAAACTATGTAAACACACAGTTGAATAACTCTACCTTCATGACGGCGGCTTTGATCTCGGCGGCGGTGTGGTACATGTTGAGAGGGAACTCAGTCCGGACCCGACTGGAGTACTGGACGAACCCCACTCTGGTGCCGTGAGCCGAGACGTCCAGAGAGTCCACCACCTGCAGCACAGACACTCTGTTATTGATCCTCCGTTAGTGCGTCTGTAACGTTAAAGCTGCCTCTCAACCAGTTTCATCATTAACCATGTGCCGCTTTCCTTTCGCACCTGATACCTACCTACCTACCTACCTACCTACCCTCCCTCCCTCCCTCCCTCCCTCCCTCCCTCCCTCCCTCCCTCCCTCCCTCCCTCCCTCCCTACCTCCCTACCTACCTACCTACCTACCTACCTATACCACCTACCTACCTACCTACCTACCTACCTATCCATCTATACCACCTACCTACCTACCTACCTACCTACCTACCTACCTACCTACCTACCTACCACCTACCTACCTACCGCTTTCCTTTCGGACCTGATACCTACCTACCTACCTACCTACCTACCTACCTCCCTCCCTCCCTCCCTCCCTACCTCCCTACCTACCTACCTACCTACCTACCTACCTACCTACCTACCTACCTACCTATACCACCTACCTACCTACCTACCTACCTATCCATCTATACCACCTACCTACCTACCTACCTACCTACCTACCACCTACCTACCTACCTACCTACCTACCTACCTACCTACCTACCTACCTACCTACCTACCTACCTACCTACCTACCTACCTACCTATCCATCTATACCACCTACCTACCTACCTACCTACCTACCCACCTACCTACCTACCTACCTACCTACCTACCTACCTACCTACCTACCTACCTACCTACCTACCTACCTACCTACCTACCTACCTACCTACCTATCCATCTATACCACCTACCTACCTACCTATCCATCTATACCACCCACCTACCTACCTACCTACCTACCTACCTATCCATCTATACCATCTACCTATCCATCTATACCACCCACCTACCTACCTACCTACCTACCTACCTACCTACCTACCTACCTACCTACCTACCTACCTACCTACCTACCTATCCATCTATACCACCTACCTACCTACCTACCTACCTACCCACCTACCTACCTACCTACCTACCTACCTACCTACCTACCTACCTACCTACCTACCTACCTACCTACCTACCTACCTACCTACCTACCTACCTACCTACCTACCTACCTACCTACCTACCTACCTATCCATCTATACCACCTACCTATCCATCTATACCACCCACCTACCTACCTACCTACCTACCTACCTATCCATCTATACCATCTACCTATCCATCTATACCACCACCTACCTACCTACCTACCTACCTACCTACCTACCTACCTACCTACCTACCTACCTACCTACCTACCTACCTACCTACCTACGATATGGGTACATGAGAACTCTGTTGTAATTATATCAGATGACTCATAAACTACTTTAAATGCCCCTCCCATTATGAATAGTCGAACCGATAAATACAGAACAAATGATACAATAGATAGTGTGGAGGAAACTTGTGTGTAGCAATGCAGTGACAGAGACACGGGAAGAGCAGGAGCTTTGATGTCAAACACTGAAGGTCTATTTAGGAGCTTCGGCCGGAGGATTCACATCGCAAGTCCAAGAGCCAGAGGTTCTGCCACGTCAAATCTGGAGCGCCTCTCTCTCGTCAGCCCATTTAACTGGTTTCGCAGAGTAATCACCATATTTGAGAAGATAGCCTAAACAGTTGGGAACACTGAGTCACTTGCGTCTGACACGTATGGCCTCGAAGATTTCACACCTTGGAGTCCACGAACACCGAGAAGGAAGTGTCCCAGTGCACCCACACCAATAAACCATCTGTGACCTTGCCCGGTCACAGAATGGGAACAACAACATCATGGCTGAAGCAGCCTACCTCCTTAAAGGAGATAGCAGACGTCAGGGCTGGTCATGCACGTCATATCTAGGAGTCTAGGACAATTATTTCCCTAACAGATATATAAGATATATTTGAAGTCGAGTAATTTAAGCCACCTTTAGCTTAGCGGCGGTGATGTGTAAGGCATGGGACCTGATCGGTCGTTCCATTTTAGCCGGACT
>NC_047507.1:1864384-1916884 GCF_902827115.2 Pseudochaenichthys georgianus | reverse complement strand
CCCACTTTTCTAATTGATTATCAAAATAGAGAAAAAAGAGCCGTCTGCCGTCTGCACCAGGAGCCTTTCATTGTGAGTGTGGGAGTTTGTGTGTGTGCGCATGTGCGTGCGTATGGAGGCGTGTGGCGCAGTGGACTAGTGCGTAGGTGTTGGCATCAGGGGGGCACAGGTTCAATCCCCACTGCAGTCAGCATGTCGTTGTGTCCCTGAGACACTTCACCCCAAATTGCTCCTGTTGGGATTGCCCACAGTATTGCCCACAAGTTGTGTGTGTGTGTGTGTGTGTGTGTGTGTGTGTGTGTGTGTGTGTGTGTGTGTGTGTGTGTGTGTGTGTGTGTGTGTGTGTGTGTGTGTGTGTGTGTGTGTGACTAACGTGTGCAGGCCTTCTTGTCGTCATTGAGAGTGTATCCTGCGTTGCAGTCGCAGGTAAAGACGCCCGGAGCGCTGATGCAGATCTGCTCACAGTCGTGTTTCCCCTCAGCACACAGGTCAATGGCTGAGTAACACACACACACACACACACACACACACAAACTTTATTTGCCATAAATGCTAAATGCAATCCCACACATAGACTATACAAACAAACTCATTTTGCAGACCCTATCCCTCCGTAGTCTTTCAAGTTACAGGCACTGTGTAAATTATATATATAGAATAATTATGATGATGATGAATGCATTTATTTACCACTAAAATACAGCAACACATCTTTGATTCATGTCGTTTATAACTGGGATATTACAATTATTATTAACTTTGTCTGCACAAAGTAGCCTGTCCAGGACATATGCCCAAATCAACAAAAACTGCGAGCCGGCAGGCAAGACGCTCCGCTTCTGAAACGCTTCTGAAACGCGCCCGGTAGGGTTTGACGCCGGAGGAGGCCGCTGAGGGCACTTGTCTCTATAGCATGTTTTAAATTGAAGTTGTCTGAAGTCCTTACCACCAGCTGCTCTTGCAGTAATAAGTAGTGCCTTTCTTACTGTCCTAATGTGCTCAATGTAGTGACTGCTTTTTTGTCTTTTGTTTTCTTAGTTGTGTTCTCTGTATTTTATATGTTTGTGTTATGTGTAACGTTGCTGCCGGACCAAAACCGCGGCGCAGCCGTAACGCGCCGCAGACGGACCCGGTGGAATCTAGGGAGTTCTCAGTGGGACTCAAACGGTTTGGTCACTTGTTGAGAGCTAAAACTAGTATTTGGTGCTGCCTCAAAGAGGAGCAGGGGGAGAGGAGCAGGGGGAGAGGAGGGAGAGGAGCAGGGGGGAGAGGAGGGAGAGGAGCAGGGGGAGAGGAGGGAGAGGAGGAAGAGGAGGGAGAGGAGCAGGGGGAGAGGAGGGAGAGGAGGAAGAGGAGGGAGAGGAGCAGAGGGAGAGGAGGGAGAGGAGGGAGAGGAGCAGGGGGAGAGGAGGGAGAGGAGGGAGAGGAGCAGGGGGAGAGGAGGGAGAGGAGCAGGGGGAGAGGAGCAGGGGGGAGAGGAGCAGGGGGAGAGGAGGGAGAGGAGCAGGGGAGAGGAGCAGGGGGAGAGGAGCAGGGGGGAGAGGAGGGAGAGGAGCAGGGGGAGAGGAGGGAGAGGAGCAGGGGGAGAGGAGGGAGAGGAGCAGGGGGAGAGGAGGGAGACAGGAGAGGCTGATTCAGGAGCACAGACACACTCACAACTATAAATGAACCAAAAATAAATTAATAAACAAGTTTCAGTGTTTTTTCATATTGTATGTTACGGTACGTCCACACAGCAGATTTTCAAAAATCTTGAAAATCTTGGAGCTGGGCGTGTCTGACAGCTTGGGGATTTTTTGCGAGCAATGCGACCAACAACCAATCGCATGAATCTCCCGCCCCCGACATACGGGGATTTTATGCGAGCAATATATATATATATATAAACTCCCCAAACAGGCGAACACCTACCAGTTTCACCCACTGCCTCTGCCACCTCCCTCCATGCCGGTTCCTCCGGTTTGTATCCCGGTAATAGTTCTGGTCGTAAAGAACCGGGTGATTTGCTACCTTAACTTCTCGTTTGGAATATGAGGAAATGAACTGCGGTCTGGTTCTCCCTGCTTACACGCGGTTTGATTGGCTGACGCTTCTACTGGCAGATTTGAATAAACGTGTTTGATTGGCTGACGCTTCCAGCTCAGCTTCAAAAGTTGAACATTGCTCAACTTTTGAATCCTGGAGATCCTGGACATCCTGGAAATCTTCGCTTCGCTCCCCCACAATGCAGTTCGGCGAAAAGCGAGGCAAAGTGACGTCATCCCCATTCAAAGTCAATGGGCAGAGAAGCGTTGGAAGCGGTGGAAGTTTATTCTGAAGCTGCTGTGTGGACGTACCGTTATTGGTTATGGCCATGGTTTTATGATTATTGAAATGTATACAGTTCTGTTTAATATAGGTGTTCCCATAGATCTAGTCTCTTTATTTTCCCCTCAAAATGCACCAGATTGATGCATCTAACTCCAAAAACAATTAAAACTTACCAGGGGAGCATGCCCCCTGACCCCCCTAGAGGATTTGAGGTCGACCCCCACTTAAAATCACATGGATAGGATCCTAAATACATTTACAATTTGTTTTTGTGGGTAGTAGATTTAAACTATAGGGCTGTCAGGGCCCTGCCTGCACCTGTTCGCTCTGCCATCGCGTGAAGGTCTGCCAACCAGCGACCAGCAGAATGTTGTTGCACTTCACATAGGCACGTCACCTCAAATCCATGTCATTATACGTGTGTGTGTGTGTGTGTGTGTGTGTGTGCGTGCGTGCGTGTGTGTGTGTGTGTGTGTGTGTGTGTGTGTGTGTGTGTGTGTGTGTGTGTGTGTGTGTGTGTGACTAACGTGTGCAGGCCTTCTTGTCGTCATTGAGAGTGTATCCTGCGTTGCAGTCGCAGGTAAAGACGCCCGGAGCGCTGATGCAGATCTGCTCACAGTCGTGTTTCCCCTCAGCACACAGGTCAATGGCTGAGTAACACACACACACACACACACACACACACACACACACACACACACACACACACACACACACAAACACAAACTTTATTTGCCATAAATGCTAAATGCAGGGTTTCCCACACATAGACTATACAAACAAACTCATTTTGCAGACCCTATCCCTCCGTAGTCTTTCAAGTAGGAGGAGAAACGCCAGCGTTCTCCTCCGGTCTACAGGCACTGTGTAAATTATATATATAGAATAATTATGATGATGATGAATGCATTTATTTACCACTAAAATACAGCAACACATCTTTGAATCATGTCGTTTATAACTGGGATATTACAATTATTATTAACTTTGTCTGCACAAAGTAGCCTGTCCAGGACATAATGCCCAAATCAACAAAAACTGTGAGCCGGCAGGCAAGACGCTCCGCTTCTGAAACGCTTCTGAAACGCGCCCGGTAGGGTTTGACGCCGGAGGAGGCCGCTGAGGGCACTTGTCTCTATAGCATATTTTAAATTGAAGTTGTCTGAAGTCCTTACCACCAGCTGCTCTTGCAGTAATACGTAGCACCTTTCTTACTGTCCAAATGTGCTCAATGTAGTGACTGCTTTTTTGTCTTTTGTTTTCTTATGTTCTCTGTATTTTATATGTTTGTGTTATGTGTAACGTTGCTGCCTTCTTAGCCAGGTCAGCATTGAAAATGAGATTGTATCTCAATGCTTTTATCTAGTTAAATAAAGGTTAAATACAAAATAAAAAAATAGGCCGGACCAAAACCGCGGCGCAGCCGTAACGCGCCGCAGACGGACCCGGTGGAATCTAGGGAGTTCTCAGTGGGTCTCAAACGGTTTGGTCACCATGTATGTAAACACATATTTCCATTTGAGAGGGCAGTGATTAGTAACATCTGCATGAATACAAAATAAAAAGTTAACCAGGTGAAAAAAGGTAAGATACACTTGTAAAACTTGTTGAGAGCTAAAACTAGTATTTGGTGCTGCCTCAAAGAGGAGCAGGGGGAGAGGAGGGAGAGGAGCAGGGGGAGAGGAGGGAGACGAGGGAGAGGAGGGAGAGGAGCAGAGGGAGAGGAGGGAGAGGAGCAGGGGGAGAGGAGGGAGAGGAGCAGGGGGAGAGGAGGGAGAGGAGCAGGGGGAGAGGAGCAGGGGACAGAGGAGGGAGAGGAGGGAGAGGAGCAGGGGGAGAGGAGGGAGAGGAGCAGGGGGAGAGGAGGGAGACAGGAGAGGCTGATTCAGGAGCACAGACACACTCACAACTATAAATGAACCAAAAATAAATTAATAAACAAGTTTCAGTGTTTTTTTCATATTGTATGTTACGGTACGTCCACACAGCAGATTTTCAAAAATCTTGAAAATCTTGGAGCTGGGCGTGTCTGACAGCTTGGGGATTTTTTGCGAGCAATGCGACCAACAACCAATCACATGAATCTCCCGCCCCCGACATACGGGGATTTTATGCGAGCAATATATATATATATATAAACTCCCCAAACAGGCGAAACCCTACCAGTTTCCCCACTGCCTCTGCCACCTCCCTCCATGCTGGTTCCTCCGGTTTGTATCCCGTTAATAGTTCTGGTCGTAAAGAACCGGGTGATTTGCTACCGTAATTTCTCGTTTGGAATATGAGGAAATGAACTGCGGTCTGGTTCTCCCTGCTTACACGCGGTTTGATTGGCGAGCGCTTCTACTGTCAGATTTGCATAAACGTGTTTGATTGGCTGACGCTTCCAGCTCAGCTTCAAAAGTTGAACATTGCTCAACTTTTGAATCCTGGACATCCTGGACATCCTGGAAATCTTCGCTTCGCTCCCCCACAATGCAGTTCGGCGAAAAGCGAGGCAAAGTGACGTCATCCCCATTCAAAGTCAATGGGCAGAGAAGCGTTGGAAGCGGTGGAAGTTTATTCTGAAGCTGCTGTGTGGACGTACCGTTATTGGTTATGGCCATGGTTTTATGATTATTGAAATGTATACAGTTCTGTTTAATATAGGTGTTCCCATAGATCTAGTCTCTTTATTTTCCCCTCAAAATGCACCAGATTGATGCATCTAACTCCAAAAACAATTAAAACTTACCAGGGGAGCATGCCCCCTGACCCCCCTAGAGGATTTGAGGTCGACCCCCACTTAAAATCACATGGATAGGATCCTAAATACATTTACAATTTGTTTTTGTGGGTAGTAGATTTAAACTATAGGGCTGTCAGGGCCCTGCCTGCACCTGTTCGCTCTGCCATCGCGTGAAGGTCTGCCAACCAGCGACCAGCAGAATGTTGTTGCACTTCACATACTGTAGGCACGTCACCTCAAATCCATGTCATTATACGTGTGTGTGTGTGTGTGTGTGTGTGTGTGTGTGTGTGTGTGTGTGTGTGTGTGTGTGTGTGTGTGTGTGTGTGTGTGTGTGCCTGACTAACGTGTGCAGGCCTTCTTGTCGTCATTGAGAGTGTATCCTGCGTTGCAGTCGCAGGTGAAGACGCCCGGAGCGCTGATGCAGATCTGCTCACAGTCGTGTTTCCCCTCAGCACACAGGTCAATGGCTGAGTAACACACACACACACACACACACACACACACACACACACACACACACACACACACACACACACACACACACACACACACACACACACACAAACTTTATTTGCCATAAATGCTAAATGTGTGTGTGTCTGTGAATGAACTTCTACGTATCTACTCTAAAAGCAACAGTTCAAGTACAGCCAAGCGACTGCGTTTCCATTAGAGGCCTTTGGGGCTTTCCCTTTCCTGTCGTGTGCTATAGGTTTTAGTGCATGTAAATGGTCTGCAGAGGCTCAAATCCCTGGGTTCCCAGTAGCAGGTGTTCCATTGCTTTCAATGAAGTAGTTACGTGATCCAAAGGTCCAAAGTGAGCAGAAGCTATTTAAGAAGCTGGAGTCAGAAATGATTTTGTAATGATTCCCACTTTTCTAATTGATTATCAAAATAGAGAAAGAGCTGTCTCCACCAGGAGCTTTTTATTGTGTGTGTGTGTGTGTGTGTGTGTGTGTGTGTGTGTGTGTGTGTGTGTGTGTGTGTGTGTGTGTGTGTGTGTGTGTGTGTGTGACTAACGTGTGCAGGTCTTCTTGTCGTCATTGAGAGTGTATCCTGTGTTGCAGTCGCAGGTGAAAGCGCCCGGAGAGGCGTTGCAGATCTGCTCACAGTCGTGTTTACCCTCAGCACACAGGTCAATGGCTGAAACACACACACACATTTATTTTGAGTGTGTGTGTGTGTTTTCTGGGCATTTACTCACAAACATACCCTGTTAAAACTAGGCGGTAATACTGTATTCCAGTTTGGGGTAGGAAGAGTTCATTCTTACAGCACAATTCAGACACTACTGAGGCGCGGAAACACTTTAAACACAAGATGTTTAGAACACAATCAAATGGCATTTGTGTGTGTGTGTGTGTGTGTGTGTGTGTGTGTGTGTGTGTGTGTGTGTGTGTGTGTGTGTGTGTGTGTGTGTGTGTGTGTGTGTGTGTGTGTGTGTGTGTGTGTGTGTGTGTGTGTGTGTGTGTTCCTCACCCTGGCAGGTCTTCCCGTTCTCCAGCAGCCGATGACCCTCCTGACAGCGGCAGTGATAGCCGTTCAGCACACTCACACACTCATGATCACAACTGTGGTTCCCAAACGAACAGAAGTCGATCACTGAGGAGGAGGAGGAGGAGGAGGAGGAGGAGGAGGAGGAGGAGGAGGAGGAGGAGGAGGAGGAGGAGGAGGAGGAGGGGTTCAGGTTATTTATTTGTACCCGTAGGTAGATTCTGTTTGCAGAGAAAAAGACAAGGGTTCCATCCTGACGCTAAACACGAACAACAGACACATCTCTAATAAAGGACTAGTAAAAGTACAAGTGTACCCTGCTCAACCAAATCTCGCATCAGAGGTCTCTTCGTCTCTCAGGGAATTAGACTTTAGATACACCAGGAAACTATAGGAGTCATGATTGCGGCATAATTGGGCCGATTTGTTTTGCATATCGTAATTCAAGTGGTACCCCTTGATCATGGACGTGCCGTCGAGGTCACCGATGTCCGTCCCTCTGCATCTGTTCGGAGAGTTGGGCAAATATCGAATATTCTATATCGCGAACATGGCAATGTCTCCCTCTTACATCACAACCTCTCCCTACCCATCACCACCGGGAGTTACACTGGGCAGCTCTATGCATTTCAAATGCGTGCCTCGCTCACAGAAAACAAATCTGCATATAAATAAAGCACTTCCTAAACGTACAGATGTTTTCTCTTTTAGCGAACCGTCATCTTGACTCTGCTACGCACTATATTCGGTGGTTTAGTGGTCTGTCCGAGGATAGCGTCAGCAAACCAACAACCGGTCTTGAAACACGTCTACGATCGTCCGGTTCCTCGTGCTCTCTAGGTGTGTGCGCTTTATGCCTGCTTAAGATAATTTGTTTTAAAGCCTAAAATAACAACACGTCTTTTCGATTTAAGAGTGACGCTTGTTGTTTTCTTAGTTTACATTATGTATGGGTTTTTAAATAAGGCTCTTCTTGCCCTGGGATTTTTAACAGGGATGTACTGGAATATAGAAAGTCTTTTACTGAGACAAACAGGGCGGACATGATGCAAACCCACATTTCATGACTCAGCAGAGAAATCATGAATCAGCATTTTGTGAAGCTCTGAATCCGTTCAGTTTGATGAACATGAATTCAAGCCGAACAAACGTATGAATATAAAACCAGCTCCTTTCAGCAGATAGTGAATGTGATGTGTGTATCAAATGATATGTAGGAATCAATCATATGTTTTCTGCATGTGTGTGTGTGCGTGTGGCCTAGCATTACTATACTTGTGGGGACCTAAATCTGTCTACACAGTCACGTGTGGGGACTCGCTTCCCTTATGGGGAAACATTGGAGGTCCCCATGAGGGGAATCATTAATTTTAGGGTGAAGACTTGGTTAGGATTAGGGTAACGGTAAGGGTTAGGGTTAGGCATGTGTTGGTTATGGTTAAGGTTAGGATAAGTCTCCAGGAAATGCATGTAAGTCAATGTAATGTCCCCTGAAGTGATGTATCAACACACTCTCACTCCCTAAGCGTCCAATAGCGACGTTTGGTCAGTGTCCGTGGCGTCCAGTTGTGACGCTCCTAGGCTCCTTCAGCGTCATAAAGGGACGCAAATAGCTTTCAACTGATTGCAATGTATTCCCATCTGCGTCGGGATTTGACGCTCATGGAAGCACGGCATTCGTTTATGTCGGCTGCCCTTAAAGGTAATGTGAGCGTCCATTCCCAGGAGTAAAGGATGGCAGAAGACACTACACTACCCAGAATCCCCAGCTATCGTTTGGACTACACCATGTGCTCTTGACAAACCCCGTGATAGTCCTCAAGCTCTGTGATTGGAGAGTATGCTCCGAGGGTTAAGCCGATTCTCGAACAGCACTTGAAATGGGATGGAACCACGGCAGACTGTCCAAAACTGGATTTGAACGGGTCCACCGCGTCCCCCCTCCCCCACCCCGTCCCCAGAAATACACATGCTGGCTATTCTGTTTCGCAACATGTTCTCTATGGCACGTCTCTACTGGGAGTTGTAGTTTGAAAAGACGTTTTCGTATTTCCCATAATAAGAAGTTGCCAGTATTAAACTGTGTACATCCCTGGAGGTTTAGGGGACAGGAAACACTCACATTTAAAACATATAATTAATAAATGGGTGAAAATTGCTTGTGCCCATTATGGGCAGTATTAATATATATACCCACACGCCAGCTAAGGTCAGAAGAGCTTTATTTAACAGCTGGTCTTCTGTGTGTGACCCCTGTGATAACATTACATTACATTAATTGATAAGCCTGAAACATGCACTTGTCAAGGTTCAGAGGCACATTTTGCAAATATGGCAGTAGCCATCGATCAGCTTAAGATAAGATATACTTTATTGATCCCAAGTTGGAACATTTGCGTTACATCAGCATGTGTAACAGTTAAATATGCAGTTGTGTTTATTTGAAAATCGTTTAGTATAATCACATAAATTCTGTGTTTTATATTCAACAATTCTGTGTTCTTTATTTATTGATTGTTCAATACCTGACAAGGCCGGAGATGTATAATACATTATGTATAATATCAGTTAAAATAAGTGCTTCAACATAGTTAACATTGCTGGAGGTATGCACACATATTGATAGATGTCTTGTAATGCACTGTTGAGGAACCTGCGATCCAAGTTCTTCATTCAGTGCAGAACTACACCACAGTTGTGTAGGCCTATATGATATGTCAATAAACCTTAGAACATCTTGAAATCTTGAACGGGATGTGCAAAATAGTCATTACATACAGTCTTTAATTAACTATTAGTAGAGAATAACGAGTAATGAATATACTTTATAGGGATCCTATTAATATCTAATAATAAAAATATTGAAATTCAATAACATGCTTTAACCACCAGGTGTCCCTTTATATCAGCTGTGCACCTTTATGGTGTAAATACAGCCTATCTACCAATTGGATCAAATATAAAAGTCCGCCGAATTAGTGTTGATACTGCAAGGAGACGTATTGTGTGAAAAGAAATGTAAGATGTTGTTTAATGGCTGATATATTTATGATCCACGTCACGTTTTCAGTTCCTCATGTTTGTCTTCTCATCAGGGCTCTATAAATACAGAACTACGGCAGATATGTAATATGTAATGCAGCCGAACCGTGTATTACAATGCCGTTATGTGATGACTTTCAAAGAGAAAAGCAAGCACACTCGGAATAAGGTATTATTATTATTATTTTGGTCTGTTTCCGGTATTTGTTAATGACGATGTGCTCTGAGATGTGAGACTGGAATTGCACAGGGGGGAAATAACGTAGGCTATCTTTAGATGCGAATTTTGTTAAACTAATATGTTTAGGCTGTGGACCAACACTATACATTGACGGGGAAGGGGGTAGCAATAAAGATAACACCATTAAACAGTTACACAACATAACAGAAATAATATCAATAGCAGCGTCCCTAGCAACCACCTTGGTAACAATGAAAACGTCGCGATTTCCTGAAGTAATCTTCGTAATAACTAGCAAACTAAAGATCATGTACATCCACTGCACACATAATCTGAAATAACAACTCATATTTCTCGCATCAAATGACATCAAAACGCATTTTAATGGCCAAACTAACTTTAAAATAGGCATTTTCTACCGAGAATAAAACGAATTTCGGCCATGTTTTCTTTTTCTGCAGGGAGAAATTTGAAGATCACGTGACATAGACGCCAGCCATCGGAATGAATGGTGAAAAAAACGGGGTTTGTCAAACAGAGCACATGGTGTAGGCCAAACGATAGCTGGGGATTCTGGGTAGTGTAGTGTCTTCTGCCATCCTTTACTCAGAAAACATATTTGTTTCTCCGAATCGAAGGGGAAAAATACAAAAATACAATTTAAACCAATCAATGTTGTGTAATTAACAAGGATAATCTGGTGTTTTGTAGTCGATGAGTAGTGCAGATATCACTGTAAAATCAATCGACAGTAAGAGGAGTACTTACTTCCGGGTGTAAAAGTCTCCGTTATCCAATGGGAATGGATGCTCACATTGCCTTTAAGGGCAGCCGACATAAACGAATGCCGTGCTTCCATGAGCGTCAAATCCCGACGCAGATGGGAATATATTGCAATCAGTTGAAAGCTATTTGCGTCCCTTTATGACGCTGAAGGAGCCTAGGAGCGTCACAATTGGACGCCACGGACACTGACCAAACGTCGCTATTGGACGCTTAGGGAGTGAGAGTGTGTTGGATGTATACATGGTATGTGTGTGTGTGTGTGTGTGTGTGTGTGTGTGTGTGTGTGTGTGTGTGTGTGTGTGTGTGTGTGTGTGTGTGTGTGTGTGTGTGTGTGTGTGTGTGTGTGTGTGTGTGTGTGTGTCAGACTCACTTGTGCAGGACTTCTTGTCGTCGTTCAGTTTGTATCCTGCGTTGCAGTCGCAGGTGAAGACGCCCGGAGAGGCGTTGCAGATCTGCGCACAGTCGTGTTTCCCCTCCGCACACAAGTCAATGGCTGAAACACACACACACACACACACACACACACACACACACACACACACACACACACACACACACACACACATTTGTGGCAGTGTTCTCGATTTTGTTTGCCCACAATGTGATACTTTAAAACTCCTGCTTTTGAGCAAACGTGTACCACAAATATGTAATTAATGTTGTGTTTACTCATTTTAAGTGTGTTGTTTTAATCATGTTGTTATGAATGTTTACGCGTCTTTGAGTTTCAAGAAAAGCTCTATTATTATTATAAAAACATGTCAGTATTGCTCCTCTTGTTACCTGCGCATGTCTTCCCGTCCTCGTTCAGAGAGTATCCGGGCAGACAGAGGCAGTGGAAAGATCCCGGCGAACTCTCACAGATCTGCTCACAGCCGTGCTTCGACTCCACACACAGATCCACTCCTGAAGCAGACACACACACACGGTTCAGATCCAGTTCATCACTCTTTAGAAAACATGCTTACTCTCGAGCTTCATAGTAAGAGGGACGGGGTTGTGCACGAATATGGCTTTTAATTGTGGGTCATTTTATTGGGATCACTGTTCATGTTTTATGTGATATAACTATTTCTGTTACTTGTTTTTAATTATGTTCCTTACTCTTTAGTCTTTATGTATCTTGTCTTGTTCTCTAAAGCACGTTGGGCTGCAGGAAAGGTGCTTATAAATAAAGTTATTATTATTATTAAGTTTCTGTCAAAGTTGGAAACGTTTTGTTGACTTCACAGTAAATATGTATTTGGTGAGGTGTTGTACTTCTATTGCTATATAATATTTTGAATGTATGATTTAGTCTTGATTGTTTAAAACCGCTGGGTAAATATATTGATATGTTCTATTTTAAAGGTCCCATGTCATGCTTTTCCGGTTATCACCCGTCCCCTTGTTGTTATGAAGGTTTTTATGCATGTAAACGGTCTGCAGAGTCAAAACCCTCAAAGTACACCCTGTAGCGAGTAAAACTCTAACACAGAGAATACCTCCCCAAAACGCCTCGTTGGAGATACGTCACTGTCCATTTGATTCTTCCGGGGACATCATGATGTCATGTCGTCCCCTGAACTAAATGGACCAATCCGTGGAGCCGTTACGTTACGTCCGCGGAGCCGTTACGTTAAGCCCCCGCTGATTGGTCCAAATTGACCAATCCACGGACTTCCTCACACACTCAGTGCACGCAGCTCTGCTGATCTCTCCTCCCTGGCTACAGGCTGATAACAGACAGTTGGGATCGCGGCGAAATTCTCTCTGCAGTGCAGACCCATTCTCACAGCGTTTATCAACCTTTTTCTTCTCAATATCAAGCCACACTTATTGTTTTTACTTCGGCTGTGACTTTGTGTGTGCTCAGGGTGAGTTTGGCTGTGTTTCGCTGTGTATCGCTAAACAAGGAAACCACACCTCCACGGAGCGCAGCGCGATTCACAACGTCCCGACTGGTCCCGACCAATCGGAGCACACTCGGCTCACAGGGAGGGGGGGGGGGGGGCAAGAGCTGCAACGAGCCGTTTAGTGGAGAGAGTGAATACACATACTTTACAGAGATGCTGTATGCGAAACCAATGTGAGTTTGGAAAATTGCACAGTATAAATCTATTCTAGTAGACCTCAACAATGGAACTATGATCAGTGGAAATGGCCATGACATGTGAACTTTAAATGAACTGTGTGCTTTAGAGCAAATTTCAGATTTCTCATCAAGTCATAATGCGCTTCTGTCTGAGATTTTTGATCTGCGTAGTTCTTGTACGCCGACTAAATTAACTTAGGTATCACTTTTATTTTCCTACTGGCGCAACGTGGGTACTGCATGGTTCCCTCTATCAACTTGATTGGATGCTGTAGGGTCAAATTATGAGAATACTGTTAATGTTATAAATTCAGGAAATGAATTGATTCCCATTTATAATAACATACTTTCTTTAGTTGTGGGCTTTTGTTCTCAACAGATGCACCATGTCCTCCCTTGTTTGATAAACACTACATTGAGCAGAGACATTTAACAGATGAGACACAGAGAGATTATTTGTACCGCAGAGTTTGTCCTGGAACTGCAGTCCGAACTGATGGATCAGATCAAAAGACTCGACCAGGAAGACGTGGTCCTCGAATGGAGGGGACGCCATCGCCCTGAGGGACGCCATATCGGCTCTGGCCACGCCCACAGCGAAGATCTCGATGCCTTTCTCTCTTGCCTCAATCGCCACTTCTGCCACTCGATCCTGAGGACGACCGTCCGTCACGATCACCATCACGTTGGGAACCTGAGGAGAGGAGACAGTCAATAAAGCATCAGAGAGGCCAGCTCAGCGGACATTTATAAACGATACATCTTCTTAGATTAGCTTATTATTAGCAGCCCCCGACTTTAACTGTTCTTTTAGTCTTTATTTACCTACTTTTATATTGTTTTATTTATTTTATAGGTGTTAAAGGGTTTTATCTTATTTTATTTATTTAACAGTTTCAATAGCAACATTTATTTTGATGTTGTTTTTTTTATTTTTTAATCGTGTAACCTTTATTAGAATGATGGCATTTTTATTACTATTATCTTTTTATTTGTATTCATTTTTCATTATTTATTTTATTGTATTATCATCCATTTCACCTCCTTGTGTCTGTTAACCTGATGAAATGTTATATTTTGCTGCGTGTACCTTTTAAAGTTCTTAACAAATAATCTGAGGGGAATTTCTTGTTGTTTGTTTTTTGTGATGTGTCATTTGGAAAGCGCTTTGAGCTGCATGTGTTGTATGAAAAGTGCTATATAAATAAAGCTTTATTATTATTATCAGGTAAAAATGCTTTGTGCTTCATAGAGTGGTGCAGGAATGAGCCCTTAAACCCAGAAACCACTTCCAGTTGCCTCGCCTGGAAGACCTGAGAGATCTGGATGGTTCATAGTTTAGCAGGAGGTCAGAAATGTATTTTGGGCCTAAACCATTCAGTGCTTTATAAACCAGCAGCAGTATTTTGAAATATATTCTTTGACACACAGGAAGCCAGTGTAAAGACTTCAGAACAGGAGTGATGTGATCCACTTTCTTATTGTCAGTGAGGACTCGACTTAAACCCGGAAACCACTCCCAGTTGCCTCGCCTGGAAGACAATGTTTATTTTAAAGTGTTTGTTGTTAGAAATGTGTAAATACCTTCGGCCTGTCTCCCTCCTCCGCGACGAAAGCTGTGTCCATCACAAATTTGATGGCGAGACCGGTCATGGTGCCCTGAGCCAGAGGGATGATCTCGTTGATGCCCTTCACCATCGTGTCCAGTTTAGCGTGAGCCTTCAGGGAGAACTCAGTGCGGACCTGGAGACAGAAAAGGGACGTTTACCATATCCCTCGCCTGATCTATGGCGCTCCTACATTGCCATGTTTTGTGATTGCAATAGCGTCGTTGCTATTTCATTACTTAGCCTCGCCAGCCCTATCAACCTGATAAGATAATACTTTATTTATCCTGAAGGAAATTGTTGTGCCAGAGTAAAATACAATAAACACAGCAGCACAATAATGCTCTTAATTAAAAGTCATGGTTTAAAATGCTGCTAGTGCTAAACCGAGAAGGATCACATATGCATTAACCAGAAGTGGGGAAAAGGGCCAGGGGACATTAACTAAATACAACATGTCCGACAGTACCTGGCTGGAGTACTGCACCACCCCCACTCTGGTGGCGTTGAGTCCGATGTCCAGCGTGCTCAGGATGTCGATCATGAACTTCCTCATGGTCTCGAACTCGTGAGGCCGGACGCTGCGAGAGCTGTCGATCAGAAACACCAGATCCACCGGACCGGACTTACACTTCTGCTTCGGACCTGAGAGAGGGAGGAGGAAGGATCAACACGAGGAATGAAAAGGGAAATCAATCACGTCGATGAAGGGCAGGACTGTGATAGAACAAAACGAAGGGAACTCTAATAAGTTGAAAAGGCTTCAAACGGATGGTAATTTCATGAAGTCTATCAACGTAGAGTAGAAGAGTGCCTTGGCTTTTTTTCAAAATCAAACAAAATCAATATTTAACCAGAAGAAAAAAAGGTGTGGTGTTTATACTCTTTTTCAAGGTTTTTAAAATGTTCTATTCCCTCAATTTTGTTGTAATTGCATTTCAATGAAAAGGGAAATCAGTCACGTCGAAAAGTGTTATTTCCTGATAGAGGGCAGGACAGAGCAGAATATGCAAAACGAAGGGGAAGAAGGGGTCGCTCTAATGAGTTGAAAAAGCCTTCAAACGGATGGTGTTTCATGAAGTCTGAAGACAATTCCTGTGCATTTCAAAATAGAGCTGGGTTATTTGTTTTTGAGTTTTTGCTAGAAAACAAAATTAATGTTTAAACAGTCCAGAAAAATGTGTCGTATTTATACTCTTTTTAAGTTTAAAAAAAAAAATGGTATTCTCTCGTTAAAACATTTTTAATTGTATTTAAATGTGCTTTATTAAATGCATGAGTCCTACTTTATTTTGCATGTATTGTTGTATGTGCAGTAAAGCCCTTTAACTGCCTTGTTGCTGAAATGTGCATTTATATAAAACTCTTACGCAAAACCACTGCTCGTGTGCAATCAACTCAATTACTTTATTTTCAATTTTTAAAATGGGTTTAAACTGCTACTTGTTTTTTTAACATGCTGTACTTAATTGTATTTGATGTTTTGCTTTCTTTAAATAAAGTGTGCTTGCCTTTTTATTTAATATATGCGTCTTCTCTTTTCCCTTTTGCTTTTCATCTGCATTGGACCTCTGACTTTGTAAGGTGTTAAATTGGCCCGATATGGAACCGTGTTTGTCTCTCAATGCATTTATAAAGGGTATTGTTTTTGTGGTTGAATTGTCACTACGAAGAGCCTCTGTTCTCACAGCTCGGTGTGTGTGGTTTTCAGTTTTACAGTTGCAGCAGTTCAGGCATGACTTTCACATCATTTACCTCCTGAACTCACTCCTCTTCAGCCACATGTTTTAGTCTTTAGTGATCTGTAACACCATCTCTGCTCAGAGACACAGCAGTCATGGAGGAGGGATGAAGCAGGTCTGTCTTCTTGTGAAAGCAGAGGAGGTGAAAGTAGACGAGTGGGATCTGTCTTCGGTTTCAAACAGACATGAGCAAACGGCGGGTTTTTAACATTTTATAAATATGTCCACCTCGTCGTCTGCTCACATAAATCAAGTCAATCCGGCTGCAGATGTTTCAACTGCATCCAAACGTATAAATCTGATACGTCCAAACGCATTAGGGCCTTAAAGTAAAGTCACGATGCACAGGAGGATTTTATGTTAACACTTTCCTGCTGCTGTTCTTGTAATTGTTCCCTCAGTGTGTTCAGACTGACCTGATTTGGGTCGGGCGGCGACGAGGACGACGAGCGCCAGGAAGAGGAAGACGAGTCTCATCTTCATCCTGATGATAATGATCTCACAGCTGGATCTGGATCACACTGTGGAGACAAGATAAGATAAAGATATGGAAATGGTTGTGCCAGAGTTACAGAAATACAATAAACACAGCAGTATAATAATAATAAAACGGTACACTAACAGTGCAGTAAATTCACTAACTACAAGAAACATAGACAGTCACATAAGTAATAATATTAACAGTATTTAGTGCAAAAAAACGTAGTGGCAGATACGTAATTGCACGATATTTATAGAACATTATTAATAATAATGGTATTACACAATATGCAGGAGAGATAAGGAGGAACAGAGACAGGGGTGGTTCTAGGGGGGCCAGGGGGGGCAGTGCCCCTCTAACACTGACCTCTGACCCCCCTGTGGCCCCTCCTTTTAAACCTAGAACCGCCACTGAACAGAGGGAAATGCACAAGCGGTTATTTGTGGTAACTCTCCAATTGCGTCAGAAACGGACACAGAAGTTCCACCGCTTAGAAAAGTGATTCAACATCTGACGCACTTTTCTGGGCGTTTGGTCAAAAAGCCCAGCAAAGCCAGGTCCAAGATTAAATCCTTAAATCCTCTTCTAAATGTCACACATTTACACACACAGTCAGTTAGTCTTTCACCCTTCCAAGTGCGACGAGCAGTGGAAACTACACAGCAACCGGAGGGCAGAGCCTCAACGTTTACTAAAACCTGTTGATTTATTTTCAGCTGTATTGTTTTCGGGGTGCAGCAAAAAGGGTGCCCTAAGAGTCGCTAAAAGGCAGCCCCTCGTTGTGGATTCACCAACAGATATGAGATCTAGTAGCTATATATAGCACGATAGGACGCACAGGAAAGCCTCTTGGAGGTTTATCGTAAAACCAACGGGTGCTCAATCATTTGGGATTTTATGTGCGTCTTTGTGGTATTTTTTGCACTTTCCACAGGCCATATTTGAACAATCTCCTACTGTTTTAATCTGACCGACTTTATTCATTATTATTTTTCACCTAGAATGACCCTAGAAAAGCGCCCTGAACGTTTGCGATGAATGTAAAAGCGTCAGTAAATTCCCCTCATTGTGTTTGTGAGGTGATTATGATGTGCATGGCGGGTGTGTTGCAGATTCCAGTCCTGCCCCGTCGTAAAACCCTCGACTGCACACACCTGGAGAAGGTGCTCGATAATTCCTGCTAAACACACACACACACACACACACACACACACACACACACACACACACACACACACACTAATCTGCCTGTGTCTCTGTCAGTATCCGCCTCCATAGCAGCAGCAGAGGAATAATGATAACGTCTGTTTACCTTCAGGGCACACAGTCAACTCAAACAGGCACAAATAGAGACACCTCTCTTCGTCAAGGCCGCTGAGAGGGTCCTTCAGGGGCTTATATCTTTTTAAGTAAGAGCCAGAGTCTGAACAGATGTACACGAGCACAAAAGACCTCTGTTTGTCTCGTTGGCTTTCTCTTATCCAAGTATTTTTTATATCTGCCTCTGTGAACGGAGGCTCAGCCAAACACTCGGAGCACATTATGTCTTCCACTTTTTGGAAAGAAGGCACTTTGTTTGATCTTAAATGCAAAATATGTGTCCGAAAAAGTTAGAAAAAACAAAAAAACACTCACGCTTCTATTGGCTAGCACTCCAACACATTGTGCGTGATAGTCTAAGGGGCGGGACATCTCTAAGTGGTTGACCAATCACAACAGAGCCGGCCAGCTAACCAATCAGAGCAGACTGGGCTCTGGTTTCAGACGGAGGGTGAACAGAGGTGCTGCAGCACAGGCAGGATGAGAGAAATAAAGAGCTTTTTGAATGCTATATTTCCTCCTTCTTAGACTCTTGGACTTCAGACCCGGTGGATCTGGTGAACAATTTAAAAGTGCAAATGAAATATCATTTCAATGTTTCCTACTGGTTGTACCACGTCCTCTGGTATTAAGTGTCCTCCGTGGATCCTTATGTGTTTTTCTCATTCCCAAGAAAAAGGGTCCTGTTTATTTTGGTTATGTTGTAAGATATCCCATAAACTACTTCTTCCTTATCGTGGGGAAAAGTTCAAGATTTTTGAAGTGGGGTTATATGAGGTGCTTCTTCAGTCAGTGTAGATAAGGTATAAGCATGTATGTGGACACCTAAATTAATCAATATCAATTTAAGAGCATTTTATGTACACATTTTCAGCTTCCTGTCAGACGGCCCTTTCTGTCGGGGAACTGAAGCCAACACACTCGATTGACAAAACTAGTATTCTGGCGTCACTCTGTGTCACTTGGTACGTGTTACTGTGTAGGTTTGGTGTTTTAAAGGTTTAATCAAGAGTCACCAAAGTCACATAATAACACTAACATACGCATGCAGCAAATAAAACAGTGAAAATATTATAAATATAGCATCTATTTCAACTAATAGTCCGTTTTTTTCGGTGTCTCAAACACATTTTCCAATCCAAAATACTCCTTTAATGTTGTAATAGTATCTGTGTACAAACTTTACATCAACATCACAGTCTCACCTTTCGCAATTCTTTCCTTTAGGTCGTCAACCATGTCTTAGCTAAGTTACATTACATTACTTGTCACTTGTTAGACGCTTTTATCCAAAGCGACTCACATACTCAGTACTGTGGGAAATCCCCACAGGAGCACTTTGGGGTGAAGTCTCTCAGGGACACAACGACATGCTGACTGCAGTGGGGTTTGACCCCTGATCCGAACACCAACGCACAACCCACTGTGCCACACGCCTCCTTATATACCACCATTAAAGGGACCGTGCTAAGATCATATTATAAAACACAGGTCATTTTAATTAAGACATTTAAATCCGTACAATTGTGGACAAACAAATGATTCTAACACAAATATTTCTACTCTGATGTCAATGTGCTTTTCCCACCGCAGCCTGACTGCGCACTTTCTTGTTTTAAAAGGTCATCCTGTCTTTATGTAGCTGGAAACTTACAATAAAGCTGCTTTACACTTTGAACATGTTCTCCTCTGAGTCTGTGCTGCAGCAAAACTAGACTGCAGGAAATCCAGTGGTTTATTTTTACTGCCTGCACTTGAAAAGACCTTTTAATAAAAAAGCCACTGTTTCATTTGTCGCTGTAATCTCACTTCCATGCCAACGTCAACAACTCCTTTTCAACAAGCAGCTCTATGAAATACTCTCCTACTGTATGTGGCATCAAACGGCTCCACAATGTGCGCTTAGATTCTGCGATTTCCCATTAAAGCACATTTTCTTCCAGATTTCACAGATATCATACTTATCCTTTAAGTTCATGCGGTATACACAACACTATTTGTTCTCTATAAATGAAGTGTATTCCCAGTGGTGGCGCAGAGACTAGACGCGGTTTTAATTTGGTTAAAGTGTTAATTAAAGGAAATTGGATTTCCAATGTTTAACAAGAACGCTGAATGATGTTGTCTGTGGATAATTATAGAACATGCGCTGAGGGGGCAGTGTGTGTGTGTGTGTGTGTGTGTGTGTGTGTGTGTGTGTGTGTGTGTGTGTGTGTGTGTGTGTGTGTGTGTGTGTGTGTGTGTGTGTGTGTGTGTGTGTGTGTGTGTGTGTGTGTGTGTGTGTGTGTGTGTGTGTGTGTGTGTGTGTGGTGTGTGTGTGTGTGTGTGTGTGTGTGTGTGTGTGTGTGTGGCCTAGCATTACTATACTTGTGGGGACCTAAATCGAGTGGCCCATGGTGGTGGTGGGGTTATGGTATGGGCAGGCGTATGTAATGGATGACGAACACAGGCCACTCGATTCACAACATTACCCTAACCCTCACCCTACCCCTAACCCTACCCCTCACACCAGATACTGACTGGTTTTCGGACCCCCCCAAACCCCCTCAATAAAGCAAAACTGCACGTTTCAGAGTGGCCTTTTAGTGTGGCCAGCCTAAGGCACACCTGTGCAATAATCATGCTGTCTAATCAGCATCTTGATATGCCCCACCTGTGAGGTGGGATGGATTATCTCGGCAAAGGAGAAGTGCTCACTATCACAGATTTTTTCAGATTTGTGAACAATATTTGAGAGAAATGGTTATTTTGTGTTTATAGAAAATGTTTTAGATCTTTGAGTTCATCTCATGAAAAAGGGGAGCAAAAACAAAAGTGTTGCGTTTATATTTTTGTTCAGTGTATGTGTCAAGGGGTGAACTCAGATGCACAACTCAGGCTCAGATGGTTTCAAATAATAACGTACTTTACTGGAATTTCCACAGTAACAAAACAAAGAACAGAAAATCACTCTTTCGAGGAGAAACTAAATACTTCCACAAGGAACTTAAAACAAAACAACAAACAAGGATCAGGCTTAAATGTACGCTAGTATGTCGAGTCATGAAAGAAGACGAACTGGCACAGGACAGGTGGAGACTAAGACAATGTATACACACAAGGTAAGGGGCACAGGTGGAAACAATCAGGGCGGGGTACACAATCACACACGCAGGAGACACATAGGCGCGGGGAGCACAGCGACCTGAAACGAGAGGGAGAATTACTTTTCGAAATATAAACAGGAAGGCACAAGACAAAGGGACATGACAAAAGCTGACTTAAAGAATACACTTTTACAATGACTTTTCGAGACATGACACTATGATTTGTAACGCCTAATTGTTTGGGCTTTTTACATGACACTGTGTATCCCTTCCAAAAAAGGTTTTTAAGCCTGATGTCTAGCTCAATAACAGGAAGTAGAGTGGAATATAACTGAGAGTAATGAAATTCCTCATGCATTTAATGAACTCCGAGCTACTAAAACAAGCGTCATCATGTGACCGAACAGTAGCAAGCATCCGGACTTCCTGCTGCTGCCCCCTGTGGAGCGAAGGAGTTGATGCATCCTGCAGACTTCCTGTTCGTCGGCCTCTAAAGACCTTCAGCCTGCAGAACACATCACTCTGAGGAGGTGACACTGCATTAACCTGAGATACACTCCAGACTCAAGCAAGCGACATTATGTCAGAGGGAAACAGTGGTAGAAAGTAACTACATTCATTCAAGAACTGCAATTAAGTACCATGTTTAGGTATTTTAAGTACGTATTTTATTTCTTCAATCCTTTGACTAAAGTACGTCTAAAAATAAAAACAGAAAATAAATTACTCAGCCGTTTTTGATTATTAATAGAATATGTTTGATTAGAGATTTAATTACCAAGCAGGATATGTCTATATTTGATCAGCTGTGACATTAAAAGTATTAAGACAGAAATGCATTTATAAAAAATAAAAATACTTAAAAATAATACAAATTAATCAAATAAATTACTATTAAAATAAAAATAAAATAAAAATATAATGAATATAAATACAATTATAATAAAAAACAGTGATGTCAAATGTAATACAATAAGAATTTCAGATGTGCCACCTCTTAAGTATTTCTTTAAAAACCTTTATGTTATTGCTAAACGAGACCAGCCGCCTCTTGGCGTTAAGATGGTGAGACTTCTAGTGATATTAAAAGTACAGATTAAATAGAACCGTCTTCCTTGTCGGTCTCTTCCAAGTCTCTGCATCGCTAAGTTTCAATGATGTGACTTCACTCTTTTCCTCCGGAGTCTCTCATCATCTCAAACACAACCAATCTCTCTCCCAGATCCAAGGCCCAGTTGTTCCTGCATTGATGAGGACTATCTTTGGATGGATCCCCAGCACTGTTGCTGTGTGTCTCCCTGCTGCCTGATGGGAACGCAGGCTTCTTGTTGAGTGTTAGTCTGAACAGCTGAAGGTTTGACAGACACGAGAGGACACGAGAGGCGGAAAGATGGCGATGTCCGAAGGTAAATATGGGCTTCAGTTTCTCTCAAGTACAAACGTACCAACCTTTGAAGTAAAGGGATAAGGTATATTTCATAAATGGAGGAGTTTAATGTTTGAACATCATCGTGAAATGCTTTTATTTCCATGTTGAAGGAACAGTGCAAAGCGGTTGCAAAGACCGATGTATGTATTGCTTATTTTCCCGAGTGTGGCGGCTCTGATTCGACTCGGCACATAATAATCTACAGTTTTTTTGTAAATGTAAATTAATGAATCATACAGTCTATTAAAAATATTCACTTCAATGTGATATAACAACAATTTGTCATATTCAAGAGGCTAAACAGCATTAAATGTACTGCATTAGCTGCCTTCTGCATGTGTACATGTCAATCCTCTATATTGTGAAGTCATATAGAGACACTGAAGGCAGGTGATTATTATTCCAGAGCGATGTGGGTGTTACGAGATGTATAAATTGGTATTTTTGAATCCTGTCCAATAGAATACAGCAGCAGGGAAACAAAAGAAATGCATTGCATGTTTGACTGATTAAAAAACGTGCTTCTGAAAAGCAGCACGTGTCTGCAGTGTGTCTCCAAGAGAGACAAGGTGTGTGTGAGAAACCAACAGGTGACTATCTGCTTGTACACACAGACTGAGAGATACAGTAAGTCACACACACACACACACACACACACACACACACACACACACACACACACACACACACACACACACACACACACACACACACACACACACACACCTCAGATAACGGATCCGGGATGGAGGGCAAACATGAACACACGCTAACACACACATTTGCACACAGATGTTTTCCACCAAAGCCTCAGGTACAGTAGCTGGACTGATGCTGAGGTGCTTCGTTAGTGTTTAAGTTGATTTAACGTTAGCTAATGTTTCCTGCTGAGGACGGAGACACTTTAAAATCTCATCTGGATGGACAGAAACTGAAGCTGCAGCAGAAAGAAAAGACAACAAGAGGAACTTAACGTGATTTCAGGTCAGCTCCAACTCCCGGATGCATTATTTGTGTTATTGTTTTGTTATTGTCAGCCTTAAGTTCTCTCAGTCTGTTTTTAAGACATGTAAAGCCCTGATGCATCATTTTCAGTCTGATTTGTTTAGTTTATCTCCACTTTTCAACGGACCATCAAGCTGCACTTAATCCCAACCTGACATCAGGTCCACAGCTGCAGGAATAAGATGACACAGCGCTCTGGAGACACTGAAGTCTTTGTTTTATTCCTCCACAACCACACCTGCCAACTGTGCTTTTGTTTATCACCGTCAGATACAAAGAGATGTGTCCCAGTTAACGTGCAGATCTCTGCTGGGAAATATTTACCCATTGCAGTATGTAGGCCTACTACTGTTATTATTAGCTGCTTCTTACATTTACTGTATACGTTCCGTTATCTCCCCTTACTTCCTTTTATCTGCACTGTGGCTGCGAGGGAGTACGGTCTTCTTTCAACCAGAAGGCTGTGGGTTCGATCCCAGCCCGTGCAGCCAACATGTCGATGTATCCTTGGGCAAGATACTTAACCCTGAGTTGCTCCCGATGACCAACGGTGTGTGAATGTGCATGTTAGTGCATGTCCTAACATACACTGCTCAGCATGAATGGGTGAACGGCATGTAGTATGTGAAGCGCTTTGAGGGGTCTTAAAGACTGGATAAAGCGCTATATAAGTACAGTCCATTTATCATTTTACTTATTTGTATGTTATCGACATGTTCTTGACTCTTAATCTACTTATATCTGCACCGTGCCCTTTGCTGTAACACTGCCCAGTTCCCTGCTGTGCTGCACATAAAGGATTGAATGAGTGAAGATGGACCTGAGGAACGCCTCCTCTTATTGTCAGCAGAAACCGACATGGAGGAGTTGGACAACGAAGAAAAAGAGAGGAAAGGTGAGTGGGAGATGATGTTACTTTGTGAGTCGATTGTTAGCAACGTGACACACCAACGGTTCGGACAAATGTGATGGGAATGCCATTTGTTTGGCAAGAAAATGTGAGTTCTTTACCTGACGATGGCACTAAACCCTAGTTATTACCATCATGGATGTTCAAACCAAGTTTCATGAAAATCCATCCAATATTTGTTGAGGTATTTCAGTCTGGAGAAAGAGATGGACCGACTTTACCTTCCTTTAATACAAACAAACAAGCAAGATAACAATGAGACAAACAAAACCGTCGAGTTACGTTCTTTTTAAACAACTAAAAAGCCTCGTTTGACTAACTGTATGGTAGAGCTTCATAACAACAACTATGATGTTTAAGTAATGGTTTCAGTCATATTTCCATGTGGGAACATTGAAACAATAACCATGCTCTTTGACTCCAGCGTCTTACATGAGGGGATCTCCTGCTTTACGTTGTCATATCTTTGTCAAATAAATATGTTGGGGGTATTTTGACTTTTTCTCCCACAAAACAAGGTATTTGAAAGGCACACGTTCCGTTGTGTAAAGTTGTAAATAGACTAAACTATAATTGATTGTTTAAAAAAGGTATCGGCAGATGAATCGTCTGTGAGTTATGAGTAAAATGATCCGTTGTTTTTCCCCTATAGAATACGTTCTAAAGGTGCTTCAGCGTAGAAATAGACGGTGTAATAATATATGTTGTACTCCTTTTTGCAATCTATCAATCAATCAGCCTGTGACCTCTGATCACCGTCCTCAGACCCCCACAGGGCCCTGACCCACAGGTTGAGAAACGGTGGCAGATTGACTCAGGAGATACTAAACAAATGATTTACAGGTATTGAGAATATTAAGATTATTTATAGAGACAGACAGGTAGGAGTGGAGGGACGGACAGGTAAATGAGTGGAGGGACGGACAGGTAAATGAGTGGAGGGACAGACAGGTAAATGAGTGGAGGGACGGACAGGTAAATGAGTGGAGGGACGGACAGGTAAATGAGTGGAGGGACGGACAGGTAAATGAGTGGAGGGACGGACAGGTAAATGGGTGGAGGGACGGACAGGTAAATGAGTGGAGGGACGGACAGGTAAATGAGTGGAGGGACGGACAGGTAAATGAGTGGAGGGACGGACAGGTAAATGAGTGGAGGGACGGACAGGTACATGTCTCTCTGTTTGATTGACAGCTGGATTCACACTGAGACATAAACACTTAGTCTCTGGTTCAGACTGTAGCAGACAGACAGGTGGAGACCATAGAGGTTTCTCAATACTCAAATTTCCCCTCCTCGACTCCTCGACTCCTCGGTCCTCCGCTAGTGACCCGGAAATGAATTTCAGCGCGCCATGTTGAAGGACATCTCATTTCTCTAAATGCACTTCGAGGACCGAGCATCGAGGACCGAGGAGGCTCTCTGGAGGAGCTATAACCGCCTGCTGCTTCCACTCCTCTCTCCTCGGTTCCCCTCCTCGGCTCCTCCGCTCGCATCTCCTGTGGGCGGCACCAAGTCTCGAGGAGGGGAGTCGAGGATAGGAGTCGAGGAGGGGAAATTTGAGTATTGAGAAACCTCTCATGTGTTCACTGGCTGTAGAAACAGAGACTGAGAGAGAGAGAGAGAGAGAGAGAGAGAGAGAGAGAGAGAGAGAGAGAGAGAGAGAGAGAGAGTAAGTAAGACAGGCATTGAATAAGGTACTGTACTGTAGGAGCTGTGCAGTGAGACAGGTAGAGTAGGTACAGTGAGACAGGTAGAGTAGGTACAGTGAGACAGGTAGAGTAGGTACAGTGAGACAGGTAGAGGAGGTACAGTGAGACAGACAGGGGAGGTGCAGTGAGACAGGTAGAGTAGGTACAGTGAGACAGGTAGAGGAGGTACAGTGAGACAGGTAGAGGAGGTACAGTGAGACAGACAGGGGAGGTGCAGTGAGACAGGTAGAGTAGGTACAGTGAGACAGGTAGAGGAGGTACAGTGAGACAGGTAGAGGAGGTACAGTGAGACAGGTAGAGGAGGTACAGTGAGACAGGTAGAGTAGGTACAGTGAGACAGGTAGAGGAGGTACAGTGAGACAGGTAGAGGAGGTACAGTGAGACAGACAGGGGAGGTGCAGTGAGACAGGTAGAGTAGGTACAGTGAGACAGGTAGAGGAGGTACAGTGAGACAGGTAGAGGAGGTACAGTGAGACAGACAGGGGAGGTGCAGTGAGACAGGTAGAGTAGGTACAGTGAGACAGGTAGAGGAGGTACAGTGAGACAGGTAGAGGAGGTACAGTGAGACAGGTAGAGTAGGTACAGTGAGACAGGTAGAGGAGGTACAGTGAGACAGGTAGAGGAGGTACAGTGAGACAGGTAGAGGAGGTACAGTGAGACAGGTAGAGGAGGTACAGTGAGACAGGTAGAGTAGGTACAGTGAGACAGACAGGGGAGGTGCAGTGAGACAGGTAGAGTAGGTACAGTGAGACAGGTAGAGGAGGTACAGTGAGACAGGTAGAGGAGGTACAGTGAGACAGGTAGAGTGGGTACAGTGAGACAGACAGGTAGAGGAGGTACAGTGAGACAGACAGGGGAGGTGCAGTGAGACAGGTAGAGGAGGTACAGTGAGACAGGTAGAGTGGGTACAGTGAGACAGACAGGTAGAGGAGGTACAGTGAGACAGGTAGAGTGGGTACAGTGAGACAGACAGGTAGAGGAGGTACAGTGAGACAGACAGGGGAGGTGCAGTGAGACAGGTAGAGTAGGTACAGTGAGACAGGTAGAGGAGGTACAGTGAGACAGGTAGAGGAGGTACAGTGAGACAGACAGGTAGAGTGGGTACAGTGAGACAGACAGGTAGAGTAGGTACAGTGAGACAGACAGGTAGAGTAGGTACAGTGAGACAGACAGGGGAGGTGCAGTGAGACAGGTAGAGGAGGTACAGTGAGACAGGTAGAGTGGGTACAGTGAGACAGACAGGGGAGGTGCAGTGAGACAGGTAGAGGAGGTACAGTGAGACAGGTAGAGGAGGTGCAGTGAGACAGGTAGAGGAGGTGCAGTGAGACAGGTAGAGGAGGTACAGTGAGACAGGTAGAGTGGGTACAGTGAGACAGACAGGTAGAGGAGGTGCAGTGAGACAGGTAGAGGAGGTACAGTGAGACAGGTAGAGTGGGTACAGTGAGACAAACAGGGGAGGTGCAGTGAGACAGGTAGAGGAGGTACAGTGAGACAGGTAGAGGAGGTGCAGTGAGACAGGTAGAGGAGGTGCAGTGAGACAGGTAGAGGAGGTACAGTGAGACAGACAGGGGAGGTGCAGTGAGACAGGTAGAGGAGGTACAGTGAGACAGGTAGAGGAGGTACAGTGAGACAGACAGGGGAGGTGCAGTGAGACAGGTAGAGGAGGTGCAGTGAGACAGGTAGAGGAGGTACAGTGAGACAGGTAGAGTGGGTACAGTGAGACAGACAGGGGAGGTGCAGTGAGACAGGTAGAGGAGGTACAGTGAGACAGGTAGAGGAGGTACAGTGAGACAGGTAGCAGTGTTTGAGTGACAGCTGGATGAACACAGCGCTTCTTGTTGGCCTCAGATAGACCGGCAGTGAGACGGGTTCTGGTTCCTGTTGGCCTCAGATTGGATCCAGATGTTGACTCTGCTACTGTTCGCACTTTCTTTCACTGCCTCACTGTTTTACTGTCTACCTGCAGACCTGTCTCACTCACACACTTCCTGTCTACCTGCAGACCTGTCTCACTCACACACTTCCTGTCTGTCTGCATACCTGTCTCACTCACACACTTCCTGTCTACCTGCAGACCTGTCTCACTCACACACTTCCTGTCTTCCTGCATACCTGTCTCACTCACACACTTCCTGTCTACCTGCATACCTGTCTCACTCACACACTTCCTGTCTACCTGCATACCTGTCTCACTCACACACTTCCTGTCTACCTGCATACCTGTCTCACTCACACACTTCCTGTCTGTCTGCATACCTGTCTCACTCACACACTTCCTGTCTGTCTGCATACCTGTCTCACTCCCACACTTCCTGTCTGTCTGCATACCTGTCTCACTCACACACTTCCTGTCTGTCTGCATACCTGTCTCACTCCCACACTTCCTGTCTGTCTGCAGACCTGTCTCACTCACACACTTCCTGTCTGTCTGCATACCTTTATCACTCACACACTTCCTGTCTGTCTGCAGACCTGTCTCACTCACACACTTCCTGTCTGTCTGCAGACCTGTCTCACTCACACACGTCCTGTCTGTCTGCATACCTGTCTCACTCACACACTTCCTGTCTACCTGCAGACCTGTCTCACTCACACACTTCCTGTCGGTCTGCATACCTGTCTCACTCACACACTTCCTGTCTGTCTGCATACCTGTCTCACTCACACACTTCCTGTCTGTCTGCAGACCTGTCTCACTCACACACTTCCTGTCTGTCTGCAGACCTACCTGACTGGGCTCTTATCTCCAAACGTCATCTCACTCTCTGGCTCTTGACTTTGGACAGAGATGTAGAACTCTGGATGTCAGTGTTCATTTCACATGGAGATATCAGGCATTATATAAACCTGAACTAACCATTAAAAGCTTTTTGGTCAGAGTAGTGACATGGTGTTCATTTCGGACCCTATGTTCACATTTGCTTATCTTTGGGAGTACTCTTTATTTCACGATCTGTAACACCAGTTTTATTTTGAAAATGATTGTCTGTCTCTACTTCCTGTCTGTCTCTACTTCCTGTCTGTCTCTACTTCCTGTCTGTCTCTACTTCCTGGGTTGCGTTCCAATAGTCCGTTTAGCTTAGGAACCTTCCTGACGGAGTGAACTGACCCGGAAGTCCCTCAGTGGCAGCCATGATAAGAGCCATTCGAATTCTCTAGATGAAAGGAAAGTAGGTTTCAAACTTCCTTTATAACCTCCTTTAGCTTCGGAACCACTGGACCTCCCTAACCGAAAGGAGAGGAGACAATGCTGCCCCACAATGCATTGCAGCCGCAGCATTTGCCGTCACTCAACAGTCGGCCATTCACGGACACAAACGATTATGACCGAGAAATGATATCATGAAAGTTACGGTGCTTATTAAGCATTTTAAAACGTATGTGGTAAGTTGCCAAAGTGCTTTGTTTTGAACGTTCGTCAGTATTATAATCAAAGAGAGAAATATGAACGTTAGTTTTCACTGAAATTATCAAATAAAGTCAACATTTCAGTCTTTACTGAGCTGTGTGGAGTTTGTTCAACTTTTAAAAGATGTTTGAATGGTGATATACACAGTGATAGATGTTAAGGACTAACGTTTATAATAAATACATCTGTATTGATTTAAGATCTTTAGTTCATACAATCATACGTATTGGGATCATTGGTATTAATGTGGACCGGAGGGAGAGGGTGACGAGCAGAAGTTTCACTTTCCTTTTTTATTTCAATTCCAACTTTGGTCATGAAGAATCTGTTTCTCTGTTGTCCACGTTCATAAAGCAAAGCAGCAGCATCAGAGCACGGAGCAGAGTCTCTAGATGAGTTCACAGTAGTCCCTCGTTCTTATTGAACATCCATGTTGTAGTCCGCTGGATAGAAAACTGTAGTTTCCATAGTTACCCCACAGCAGCAGACGCATATTCAGGACGTCCGCTGGCGCATCATAAACACGTCGGATAGTGAAAGTGCAGTCGATTCTCTAAAGTACTGCACTCTCTTCTCCTAAGTCCTTTTGAATTCTCCTATCCACTATCCCTTAACCCCGTGACGTTTCACTCAGAGGTCAAGGAATAGGAGATAGGGTTAGACGATAGGAGCTGATTGTTGGACTATTCGACTGCAGCCCTGGTGTATTTTTTCCTTCCCTCCCCAGCTGTGTCTTGTCCTTGTGATTAGTCGTTGTATTTAAATTCTGGTTTTCTGTTGTCAGATCCTCGTTATATCTTTTGTGGAAGTGGTTGAGTAGAGTTTCGTTAATTTAGTTTCACCTGGCCTTGCCCTGATCGACCCGAGTAAAGGTATTTCTGTTGAACTGTTGTCTGCATTTGGGTCCAATCTGCTCTAAACCCCTGACTCTTCAACAATTCAATGCTATTCTCTATAGATCAATTAAAAGGTAGATACCTACTCTTGACAATATTGAGTAGCACTACATTTTGAGGAATTCTGGGTTAGTTACAAACAAAAAACATTGCTTCCCAACAATGAAATGTAATCGTATTTTCTTGTTTGTTTACGTATTACCGGATCTTAACGTATCTTATAAAGTCTTCGTTAATCCACGTAGGAAACGGGTCGGGTAGGATCGAGGACTTTAACCCAGAAAACGCATGTTTATTCAAGTAATATACTTTACTAATGCACGTAACTTCAGACCTTACATCTTTAATCTTGATCTGAAGTAGTTTTGTTTCAATTCACTGCTTTAATCACGTGGTTTGGACTGATATCTAAATCTGGGAAAGAATACGCTACTAAACTAAATAAGCTACTTCAAAACCTAATCGAGGTTGCTAGTGTGTGGAGACGTGAACAGCTACAAGGACATTCAATTGGAAAACTTAGAGAATAGCCCAAAACACTTTCTGTAGCAAAACATCTCAACGCAGCGCGGAGTTGTTGAAGCTTTTTCTGCTGAGTCAGGATGAGGATTTCTTAGGTTAAATGTAAAATACGAACAAGTGTATATTTCACGTTACTACAATATTATGTTACTCAATTGTTGTTACTTGCTAGACATCAATAAAAACAATTCAGGGGTTTTTCCAGAAAAATAAAGTATGACAGCGCTAACGTCACTTCCGGACACAATTACGACCCTGAGTTACGGTTTCTTTACTTCCTCTACGGAAATAAGGACAGTAAAAGAAACTGATTCAGAAATCACCGTCCACCTGCAGACCGACCAGACATCCATCCCATATTTATTCGGATCTCCGTTAAAACCAAGCTGTCTCTGCCGTCTGACGCTCTATTTGACACGATGTTCATATATCTGGAGTAATTATAGAGTTTTCGAGAAATATTGTTTTCTGGCATGACTTTAACATTTTACCGGGAAATCTGCATTTTGGTATTCTGTTACCCAATTTAGACAAAACCCTGAAATTGAGCACTGTTCTCCCCTTTGGCGCCAATGGACAACACATCGTAAACCAAAGAAGTATGGCTCATTAATTAAAGTACTTAATCTACCTGTGTTACACATATTTGTAATTTGCACGTTAAAATCGGAGTGGAAACTTCTGCAATGTTAAGAGATTGAAATATCTCCAATTTTTTTTCCAACAAATTGGCCACGGTGGAAAAGTTTAAAGAAAATGCGACAACAGAAATGTTATATCTAATTTAACAGACATTTGTATCCAAAGAGACTTCATGAGTAAATTAATGATCATGTGTTTTACAGTGAAGACCTGAAACCATGAGATCTGTGTGAAGACTTCCTCACATGAAACCAACTCAATTCCATTTTCACATCGTGTTCTCCACATGGTTTTCCATCTCTTCAGCTTGACTGGACTTTGACTTCCGTCCAGCTGCGAATCGCCACTAAACAACTTATAATACTCACAAAAATGTAGGATGTAATGGGGAAACTTTTTTAAAATGTGGTTTAAATTTGGATGACAACTGTAATTTAATTCAGAGTTAGTCTCGGGACACAGTGGGTACTTCTTTAGGTCTGAGAGAAATCCATTCTTATTTTTGTGAAATGGTTTAACTTGTTTTAAATAAGACAATAATCTACTGTCCTATTTCTGTATTTACCTTCAGCCTGTCTCACTGCCCGTCTGCCTCTCTGCTTAACGGTCTGTGTGTCTGCCTGCATGCTGGCTTTTACACAGAGCATCACCTCCAGGCAACCAGTGTGAACCCAGAGCACACACACACAAACACACACACATATACACACACATACACACGTACACACATACACACAAACACACACACATACACACACACACATAGAAACACACACACACACACACCTACACACACACGCACACACACACACACACACACACACACACACACACACACACACACATAGAAACACACACACACACACACACACACACACACACACACACACACATAGAAACACACACACAGACACATACATCTATTTTTAAACCTCTGACTTGACGTTTTTTGAATCTCAAGGAATAAACAGGAATATTTCATTGTCTCTTGTTTCATTTCAAACACAACTAGGCACCATATTTGTGCACATTTTGTTAAAAAAAATCAGTGAAAACGTTTTGCTTTCTTACTTTAAACCAAACCCAGCCATAGAAACGAAGTAAATGCACTTCCAACATATTCAAATATTTTAGTTTTTAAGATCATCAGAGCTCTTTAACTGGATCCCCTTCCAGTAAAGATTTAGAAAAGTGAACTCCAGACTTGAATATGGACATTTTGAGGCTGTGTGAATCAATGTAATACATCTGCCAATCATTTTATCAAATAATGATCAAAACTTCCAAACACTTAAGGAAACAAACATGTAAATATATTAAGTTCGTATCATAATTTAAGACAATGAAAAGCATCACATTTTACCTGTAAAAAGATTGAACAAACGATGGTTTAACACCTTGATTGAAAAGTGACTCTTGTTTCAGACACAAAAATACATTATAAGCGGAAATAATCGTTAACTTTAACCCTAAATGTCATCAAAAGTTGTTCAAATCAAATTAAGTCCTGCTGAGGAGCATCCATTCCTGCAGGCTGCACACATTCATATCGTTAAAACATGCCATCCTGCATACTGTTGTGAAATTAACATGCACTTAAAGTCTAATAATTCATGCAACAAGTCTGTTTCTTTCTGACAGATTCGCCCCGGTTCTCCCAGGCGGATTCCTCTCTGCTGTACCCGGCTTCCCTCTCCCCTGCCCCGGATCCGCTCTCTCACCTGGGGTCGCTTCTGGCCGGAGGATGGGACAGGTAAGACCGGGGAAACAAGCTCCAAGAAGTTCCGAAACACACGCACAATGTCCCGGGTTAACAGAGGTACTGAATCCCAAACGGTGATTGTTCTTCGTGCTTCTCCTCCGTGTTGCTCACTGCGGGAATGAGGAGGTACAGCGATGGGGTGGAGGTATTAAAACTGCAGGAGGACAAGTATTTGTGGAGGAGGAGGAGACCACACCCCCATGCACTTTAAATTCCGAACAACGGGGAGCGAGCAGAGGTGGAAGAAATGCTCAGATCCTTCACTATACAGTAGAAATAGCAAAGTGTAAAAAGTATTCTGCTACATTGGGGTGTCAAACTCAAGGCCCGGGGGCCACATTCGGCCCGCGACTTCATTTTATGTGGCCCCACAAGAGCTTGCAAAGAATATAATATGTTTATTATACGGTTACATGCTACAGAAGCACGTTGCCCATAAACTACATGTCCCACAATGCATCTCAAATATGACTTTTTTCTCAGAATTTGCCTTTTTTTCTCAGAATTTGCCTTTTTTTCTTCAAAATATGCAATTTTTCATAGAATTCCTTTTTCTCAGAATTAGATTTTTATTTCAAAATGTCACTTCTATTTCTTTTTTCTCCAGAATTTGGCTTTTCTTTTTAAATCATTTTGGGACATACGCACTGAAAAGACTTGCAATTATTTGCCCTAGACTTCTGCTTTCAGACGTAGTCAATCATGAAGTTATTACCCTATCCAATGATAATCCAATGCAGAGGCAATGATGTAATATAATACATTATTTTATATATATGATATATTTATATATGTATTTTTATATAGTCTTAAAGTTACAACCGGCCCTTTGAGTGCAACCATAATGCTGATGTGGCCCGCGATGAAATTGAGTTTGACACCCCTGTGCTACAAGTTCAAATCCTGCATTCAAAATCTTACTAAGGCAAAAAAACAAACAGTTTTGACATCAACATGTGCCTAAAGTACTTGAGGAAAAGTATTTGGTTCATTTCAAAATGATATATTAAATGACTGGATTATGATTATGGATGCTTTAATGTGTTCATCACAGCTGGTACATGTGGTGCTACTTTTAATAAGTTGATATACTGCTGCTGGATATCTGTCGGTATATGTTAAGTATAGCTTAAACTGTCAAGGTAAGTAAAAAGTGTATCACTTACTTGCTAAATGTAGTGGAGATAAACAAAAAATACTCAGATAAAGTACAAGTACCTCAAAATAGAATTTAAAGAGGCCCTATTATGCTTCCCAGTGTGTTATGTAGGTTTTAGTGCATGTAAATGGTCTGCAAAGGCTCAGCTCCTCCATTGGACACATGGTGACATCAGTATGTTACACTTGCGCTCCTATTGGCTAGCACTCCAACAAATTCTATGTGATAGGCTAAGGGGCGGGACAGCTGTTGACCAATCACAACAGAGCGGGCAAGCTAACCAATCAGAGCAGAAACAATCTTATTTCTGAAGTGAATTGTAACTAAGGCTGTAGAAATAAAAGTAAAATGTACAATATTTCCCGTTTTAATTGGAGCAGAATAAAAGTATGAAGTGGCATTAAAATAAAATACTCAAGTAAAGTACAAGTACCCTTTATTTGCGCTTGAGTACAATATTTGAGTAAATGTATTCCCTTTTGAAATGTTTTCACAATCAGCTGATACTGATGGAAGGGCCTTTATTCATAATAAGTACTTTTACTTTGGCTACTGAAGTACATTTTGACTCCAGTACTTTGTGTACTTTTACTTGTTACAACATTTTTACAGTTCACTACTGCTACTTCTACTTGAAAGCCGAAGTACTTCTGAATATAACTCAATAAACAGCAGCCTCTTGCAGGAGGGAATGAGAAAAACACATCAAATCCACGGAAACGTAATACCAGAGGACATCCATCATGGTACAAACAGACTACAACTCCCATGATCCACCACACCGTCTTTTGTTATTGTTTTGAGCAAGACGATTACATTTTGGGTTGAGAGAAAATGTCCAATAAGATGTCTCCAAAAGCACATCTTGGTTTATTCCTTCTTTGTTCTAAATTAGTGGATTTTAACGTATTTCTACGTCGATAGAAATAACCAAGTAAAGTTCAACGACCTCCATTTTGTAATATTTCACAATTGTGCTTAATTACATCCCACTGCTGCTTTTAAGCGCAGGACTTTTACTTTTGGGAAGTACTTTCGCTGCGGTGAAGGATCTGTGTACTTCTTCCACTGCTGTGTTTTTGACACTACATTTAATTTAGATGACCCGTTATCCAAATTAACTTAGAATAAGTTCAATCAACCGCCAGGAAATATGGTCAGAACAGCAGAACATAAGCTTCAATAAGCCAAATATGTTGAAGTGCTGGTCCCTAAATTAACACCTGTTGAGCTGCACTCTCTAACTAAACTAAATATGATTGTAGTAATTTCAACTCTCAACCTCCTGAAGATTTACTTTTTTGGAGGTGAAAGTGCGTTTTTTTTCTCGTTTCATTCCTCCTTCACCCCTTCCTCCCTTTTTCTTTCTTTCCGTCCATTCTGTGTTCCCGGTGTGAAATGCCAGAAGCTCTAAACTCCCGAAACACTGACCTCTAACCTTTGAAGAGGACAAGGTCTAATTTAGACTTCTGCTGCCACTCTGGTGACTGAACACACACACACACACACACACACACACACACACACACACACACACACACACACACACACACAGCTGAGTGCGACCCCTGACCCCTGACCTGTGGAGGTGTTCAGGGTCACTGGGATCCCCTCATGTACGAACAAAACATTCAGTATTCGTCCGCAGACTTTCTTCCTTACAAGGAGTCGTCGCTCGGCTCTGAATACATGAACCTCTGTGAGAGTTAACAACCAGGAAACAAAAACACTACGGCTGTTAATCAATTTAAATATTGCAACGTGATGTATTGGCACAAGATTCCAGTTAGAAGCAAATGAGTGCTGTCGATCAGTGAAACAGTGTAATGCCTTTTATCCCATTCAAAATCCCAAGTTTAAAGTACCAGTATTTACCTTTAGGCGGGATAACACATAAACACATGTGGCGATGAAGTAAAGCAATGCATGACAACCTGGTAAGAGAAATGTGAGGGTTTTTTATATTAATATTAAATATAACATGATTTCTGGATTATTGGAATGAAATCCGACAATGTTCCCGACACTTAAAGCGTTTACAAAGTCGCTGTCAAAGAGAGCCGCTGTGAGGACACTCTGTATAATATTTGGACATAAACTAAATACTAAAATATTTGATGTGTATTTCACTTTGTGTGTCTGGTGTCACTGAGTCAGATTACCAGAACACTTTCAGATATAAAAAGAACCCTCGTATTTTTCAAGGTGTCACTATGCAGTGTTTCCATCCATCATTGGCATGTCTTTATTTATGTCACCGCTACGAAGTCCATTATGGAAATGGATTGAGTGTCTGGAGATGTTTAGTCTGAGGGGTTTTATAATCTTGTCAAGAAGGAGAACCACTTTACCCACTTTTCACTCGTCTGTGCCGCAGATACAGCTGAGAAATAGTCTGTTTAATTTGATGCCATATATCAAATATTCTCTTTTAACACCCTTGTGGTAATCACACTTGTTTTTTCCATCACGTTATTTGATTTAGAAACTGCAGTGTGGTAAAATGTGTTGGTTCAGTTAAAGATTGGGTTCATTGACTGGAGTTTGTATATTTATTTCTATAGTTCAAGTTTAATGAGCACATATCACTTCACATTCACTTGAGGTATCTAATCTAATATAATGTTATTTACAGTATTTAACATATTTCTTTTACCTGCATTCTTCCTAATGGCCAGCAGGGGGCTACTTTACCGGTTGCAAAAAAATAGCATAGTAGTCCATGAGAAAATGTCCTTACTTATTCCTTATTTATCACCTCAGTAATCATTTTTCCGTTACGTTCATGGTCTCAATCTGTAGTTTAAGTCTTCTTCAGTACAGCATGATGATCATATTGTAATAATAGTCAGTTATTTTGTTAAATAGCATTAAGGCAGACCGTGCTTTACCTTCTGAGCTCGCAAGTAAGACATCTTCATTCATGCAATACGAAGATTAATGATTACGTTTGTGTGGCGGTTTCGGGTTTACTTTCAACAGTTACAGGAGTTTGTTGTTGTGGCAGTACCTGAGTTGGCCACTAGGATCAGGCACATGGAAAATAAAACAATACTTCCTGGTTGTTTGTGACTGACATCTTTCTTGTCCAATCAGTGAGAGCGGATCAGAGTTATCAGAGCTGTCAGTTACCGGGTCGAGAAGCTCACGCTGACCAGAGCGTCACCATCCTGCACGCCAAGGTCGCTCAGAAGTCCTACGGCAACGAGAAGAGGTTTGAAGACCTTCTGTGTTTCTAACTCCAACCCTAAACATGCAACCGTTCAAAATGCATTTATAACTCAGGGTTACTACCAGTCTTTACAAGAGGTAGGAGGTAGGCAGTGATAGGAGAAATGTTTTGATTTCTCACTGAAATAAAAGTAATATTAACACATAAGTCTTGCATTCAAACCCTTACCCCAAGGTATCTAAATGATGCTTCTGTTCTACTTCAGTCTTCTATTAGATTATGTTTACATGCTTTTATGTTCTCACACAGTTTGTTTTAATGTGTTTAATTTTGCTTTGATTGGCTTGAAGGAGAATTGAAAATGATCACGGATTATTAAAGATTATATCGCATAGTAGTCACCAAAGTATATATTGGACATGTATCTTCCGAACATTGACATATTTTTTACGGACAAAAACGAATTTCTTCAAGACCTATCGTTCTGATTTGTTTGCCAAATAAGTTGAACGGTATCAAAACGTTAAACTATTGTTGGCCAACACCTATCTAACTTACTTTGTTTGATTGGTTGTAAGCTACGTAAATATGTAATGTCAGTTCCTCAACCTAGCACACAGGAAGTGGATGCCATTTCATACCATTTGTGCGCTCGATCTTAAGTCGTAGAGCAACAGAATCAGAAATACTTTTCAACGTTGGTTGTCTTCGGGGCTGGAGATACTCAAATGAGGGGTTTTATTCTATTCCACATCTGAACATCTTACGGAATCATATTTAGGATCTGGGCAGCATGATATGTCCTTTAAGTCTTTCCAACACCATACAGCTGATGTTCTCCTTTAAAGTCTGCACTGTTTCTCTCCCCGCAGGTTCTTCTGTCCTCCTCCTTGTGTTTACATCGGCGGTCCGGGATGGAGAGTCATGCAGAACCATCTGAAAGGTGAAGGCACACACATATTAATTGGAGACGTAAAAAACGTTGAAAGGAGGAAGAGAAAGGTAGAGCATTTAAAACCCAGATTGAACGATACATCTCTTTGAATCAGGGTTCGAGAAGCTCTGCGTTACTCTTCCTCCCTTCGTCCTTCTGTTCCTTCATCTTCATCCTTCCATTGTTGCTTTTTACCCAAATGTATCATCGTTTCTCTCCAGCGGCAGGTCATGGAGACGCTGTGTATCGAGTGTGTGGCTTTTTGTGTCTCGACAACAGCAGCCATTCTCAGGCCGACGCTTACAAACTGATGTTCAACGAGCAGCCCAACTCCAGGTGAGAGTGTGTGTGTGTGTGTGTGTGTGTGTGTGTGTGTGTGTGTGTGTGTGTGTGTGTGTGTGTGTGTGTGTGTTGTGTGTGTGTTTTTGTTTATCTGATGTATTGCCATGCACATACCTGTCCTCTGTGTTTGACTGTGTCTGTCACAAAGTCTCCTCCTGTCTCTCAAATCCCTTCGATGACAGAGGGAAAGTCAAACTGGCCTTTGTCCCGGTTAAACAAGCCCCCAAATTCCTCTCCAAACAACGAGATCTGTTGTATCTGTGCCTGTATGTGTCCTTGGCGGTGGATGAAACCAGATTCATAACGACAGCAATATGTAAATGCTCTACAAAAATAAAAATCCCAAAGTTGCCTCCAAAGGGAGTTTCTCTCCCTCGCACTTTGTTTACTTCCTGAACATAGAGACATTTGGCTAGCGCTCCAACACCTTGTACGTGATAGGCTAAGGGGCGGGACATCTCTAAGCCGTTGACCAATCACAACAGAGCAGGCCAGCTAACCAATCAGAGCTCTGGTTTCAGACAGAGGGTGAAAAGAGGTGCTGCAGCACAGGCAGTATGAGAGAAATAAAGAGCTTTTTGAACATTAAAGCCTGGAGACATGTAGAGACACTATCTACAATATGAACCTGACAATGAGCAGAATACTGTAGGGCCCCTTTAACGTGGCTTAGAGATCATAATTGTATCCACGAAGAGGAAGACTAGTAGAACCTGAAAATGAGCATAACATAAACCCCTTGAATAAAGGTTAAGCTGTGAATCATGTTAATAGAGGCTCTTAAATCAGAGCAACAGCTGATAGGTCGGCTCTGGGTGATAAACGGCTGCTGACCTCAGATCTGTTGTGTCTGAGCGACAGACAGCTCTGTGTCTGTTTACCCAGACGGACCTTCGCCTCTTTATTACTCTCACTCTACTGTGAACTCGACAAACAGTCGTGTCTGACAGGAAAACGACGTGTGTGTTCACTGGCCTCCTCGTTCACTCAAGCAGAAAACAAGACACACACATCGCTGTGAAGAGAAGAGCTGCAGCGAATAGTCGATCCACAGGAAAGAAAACGCCACATTTTCTTGATAATTGCTTTATCGATGATTTCATTCTCGTGCAAAAACTTGAGATAATGTCGTTTTCTACGTGTCAAATATGTAGATATCAGCTTTTTTCTGTATTTTATCATATTAACGTTAATACATTTGGATTTTTGACTGACAAAAGACCTTTGAAGACATCTACGACTTTGCAAAACTGAGAGATATTAGAATATTTCAGTATTTTCTGATATTCAATGGTTACTGGTTATATGTAAGCTTTATAAACCTTTAAGGATTATGAATGTCGTATATATATATTGTGCTTGCTTTTATTTATTATAACATGTCATTTATATGTAAAGCACATTGTGTTGCGTGTTATAATGTGTGAACTGTGCTATGTTGAAATGATTTTTGAACACATACAGAACAAAGTCCATCCCAGTTTCTTATTTCCAAGGTGATGTCTTTGTCTCCACTCTGTTTAAATAAAGTTTCAGTGTGTCGTGTTGTGTTTCAGATGTTCGCCTCGGCCAAGTCCCTGTTCATCTCGGACCAGGACAAGAGGAAACACTTCTGCCTGCTGCTGAGGCTCTTCCTGGGAAACAGACAGGAAGTGGGATCGTTTCAGAGCCGGATGATCAAAGTCATCTCCAAACCGTCGCAGAAGAGACAGTCCATGAAGAACGCGGACCGTGAGTTCGATCACCAACGCACCAAGCATAATGTTACCAATACATTTGATAAATGTCATGTATATGGCATAATCAAACATCCAGGGTCCACTCAGCCTCACACACAAACTACCTACTGTCAGCACAGACTGAGTGAGGATATTTAAAATGTTGGCCGGTCCCCGTTTGTGTGGATCAGTTAACTTGATACAGACATGCATTACAATTGTAACATACATACAATTGCTTATGCTTTTAAAATGTTGGCAGGAAAATCTGCGACAAATGTCCACAGACAAAAATGTTAGGATATAAAAGAAAGAGCATTGAGTCACATACACGGAAACATACACAAAAATAAGTTTAAAAATAACGAAAGTCCACACACACTTTGGGATAGACCTTCAACCGCCTGTTTGTGTGTGTGTGTGTGTGTGTGTGTGTGTGTGTGTGTGTGTGTGTGTGTGTGTGTGGTGTGTGTGTGTGTGTGTGTGTGTGTGTGTGTGTCTAAGTCTAACCAGATGCAAATGATGCTCCGATGGTCATCCAATAAAATGCACATTCCTGGCAGGAAACCAATGTAACTCTGAGACCCTGTGTGGTGTGTGTTTAAATGTGTGTGTGCCTGTGAGTCCGTCCTTACAGTACCCCTCTGTTTCTGTGTGTGTTGTGTGTGTGTGTGTGTGTGTGTGTGTGGTGTGTGTGTGTGTGTGTGTGTGTTGTGTGTGTGTGTGTGTGTTGTGTGTGTGTGTCCGTCCAGTGTGTATCTCGTCGTGCTCCAGAGTGGCTTTGTTTAACCGCCTGCGCTCTCAGACGGTCACACGCGTTACCTCTCCGTGGACAGAGGATTTCATCGCCAGCGCCAAACAGTGGACCGCCTTCACCATCATGCTGGGTACGAGAGTGTGTGTGTATTTATATGTACAGTATATACAGTCTATGCATGAATTGACTGTTTGACATCTCACGAGCAAAGGTATTTTTTATAATCCAGAATTTTCCTTAAAGGGGCTCGAATAAGCTTTTGGGGTTTTCCTTTTCCTGTGGTGTGTTATATAGCAGAGTCACATACACGTACTTCTATTGGCTAGCGCTCCAACGGCCAATCAGAGCAGACTGAGCTCTGGTTTCAGACAGAGGGTGCACAGGCGGTATGAGAAAAATAAAAAGCTTTTTGAACATGGAGACATGTCACAGTAGAGACACTATACTAATATGAACCTGAACATTAGCAGAGCAGGCTACATCTTGAGCGTGACTCAAGATTTAATTTGTTTGTCCTTGTGATTAGTCGTTGTATTTAAATTCTGGTTTTCTGTTGTCAGATCCTCGTTATATCTTTTGTGGAAGTGGTTGAGTAGAGTTTCGTTAATTTAGTTTCACCTGGCCTTGCCCTGATCGACCCGAGTAAAGGTATTTCTGTTGAACTGTTGTCTGCATTTGGGTCCAATCTGCTCTAAACCCCTGACTCTTCAACAATTCAATGCTATTCTCTATAGATCAATTAAAAGGTAGATACCTACTCTTGACAATATTGAGTAGCACTACATTTTGAGGAATTCTGGGTTAGTTACAAACAAAAAACATTGCTTCCCAACAATGAAATGTAATCGTATTTTCTTGTTTGTTTACGTATTACCGGATCTTAACGTATCTTATAAAGTCTTCGTTAATCCACGTAGGAAACGGGTCGGGTAGGATCGAGGACTTTAACCCAGAAAACGCATGTTTATTCAAGTAATATACTTTACTAATGCACGTAACTTCAGACCTTACATCTTTAATCTTGATCTGAAGTAGTTTTGTTTCAATTCACTGCTTTAATCACGTGGTTTGGACTGATATCTAAATCTGGGAAAGAATACGCTACTAAACTAAATAAGCTACTTCAAAACCTAATCGAGGTTGCTAGTGTGTGGAGACGTGAACAGCTACAAGGACATTCAATTGGAAAACTTAGAGAATAGCCCAAACACTTTCTGTAGCAAAACATCTCAACGCAGCGCGGAGTTGTTGAAGCTTTTTCTGCTGAGTCAGGATGAGGATTTCTTAGGTTAAATGTAAAATACGAACAAGTGTATATTTCACGTTACTACAATATTATGTTACTCAATTGTTGTTACTTGCTAGACATCAATAAAAACAATTCAGGGGTTTTTCCAGAAAAATAAAGTATGACAGCGCTAACGTCACTTCCGGACACAATTACGACCCTGAGTTACGGTTTCTTTACTTCTACGAAATACGGAAATAAGGACAGTAAAAGAAACTGATTCAGAAATCACCGTCCACCTGCAGACCGACCAGACATCCATCCCATATTTATTCGGATCTCCGTTAAAACCAAGCTGTCTCTGCCGTCTGACGCTCTATTTGACACGATGTTCATTATCTGGAGTAATTATAGAGTTTTCGAGAAATATTGTTTTCTGGCATGACTTTAACATTTTACCGGGAAATCTGCATTTTGGTATTCTGTTACCCAATTTAGACAAAACCCTGAAATTGAGCACTGTTCTCCCCTTTGGCGCCAATGGACAACACATCGTAAACCAAAGAAGTATGGCTCATTAATTAAAGTACTTAATCTACCTGTGTTACACATATTTGTAATTTGCACGTTAAAATCGGAGTGGGAGTGGAAACTTCTGCAATGTTAAGAGATTGAAATATCTCCAATTTTTTTTCCAACAAATTGGCCACGGTGGAAAAGTTTAAAGAAAATGCGACACACAGAAATGTTATATCTAATTAACAGACATTTGTATCCAAAGAGACTTCATGAGTAAATTAATGATCATGTGTTTACAGTGAAGACCTGAAACCATGAGATCTGTGTGAAGACTTCCTCACATGAAACCAACTCAATTCCATTTTCACATCGTGTTCTCCACATGGTTTTCCATCTCTTCAGCTTGACTGGACTTTGACTTCCGTCCAGCTGCGAATCGCCACTAAACAACTTATAATACTCACAAAAATGTAGGATGTAATGGGGAAACTTTTTTAAATGTGGTTTAAATTTGGATGACAACTGTAATTTAATCAGAGTTAGTCTCGGGACACAGGTGGGTACCTTCTTTAGGTCTGAGAGAAATCCATTCTTATTTTTGTGAAATGGTTTAACCTTGTTTTAAATAAGACAATAATCTACTGTCCTATTTCTGTATTTACCTTCAGCCTGTCTCACTGCCCGTCTGCCTCTCTGCTTAACGGTCTGTGTGTCTGCCTGCATGCTGGCTTTTACACAGAGCATCACCTCCAGGCAACCAGTGTGAACCCGAGCAAACACACCAAACAACACACACATATACACAACACATAAACACGTACACACATACACACAACAACACACAACACATACACACACACACATAGAAACACACACACAGCACCACCTACACACACACGCACACACACACACCCACCACACACACACACACACACACACACATAGCAAACACACACCCACACACACACACCCACACACACACACACACATAGAAACACACACACAGACACATACATCTATTTTTAAACCTCTGACTTGACGTTTTTGAATCTCAAGGAATAAACCGGAATATTTCATTGTCTCTTGTTTCATTTCAAACACAACTAGGCACCATATTTGTGCACATTTTGTTAAAAAAAATCAGTGAAAACGTTTTTGCTTTCTTACTTTAAACCAAACCCAGCCATAGAAACGAAGTAAATGCACTTCCAACATATTCAAATATTTAGTTTTAAGATCATCAGAGCTCTTTAACTGGATCCCCTTCCAGTAAAGATTTAGAAAAGTGAACTCCAGACTTGAATATGGACATTTTGAGGCTGTGTGAATCAATGTAATACATCTGCCAATCATTTTATCAATAATGATCAAAACTTTCCAAACACTTAAGGAAACAAACATGTAAATATATTAAGTTCGTATCATAATTTAAGACAATGAAAAGCATCACATTTTACCTGTAAAAGATTGAACAAACGATGGTTTAACACCTTGATTGAAAAGTGACTCTTGTTTCAGACACAAAAATACATTATAAGCGGAAATAATCGTTAACTTTAACCCTAAATGTCATCAAAAGTTGTTCAAATCAAATTAAAGTCCTGCTGAGGAGCATCCATTCCTGCAGGCTGCACACATTCATATCGTTAAAACATGCCATCCTGCATACTGTGTGAAATTAACATGCACTTAAAGTCTAATAATTCATGCAACAAGTCTGTTTCTTTCTGACAGATTCGCCCCGGTTCTCCCAGGCGGATTCCTCTCTGCTGTACCCGGCTTTCCCTCTCCCCTGCCCCGGATCCGCTCTCTCACCTGGGGTCGCTTCTGGCCGGAGGATGGGACAGGTAAGACCGGGGAAACAAGCTCCAAGAAGTTCCGAAACACACGCACAATGTCCCGGGTTAACAGAGGTACTGAATCCCAAACGGTGATTGTTCTTCGTGCTTCTCCTCCGTGTTGCTCACTGCGGGAATGAGGAGGTACAGCGATGGGGTGGAGGTATTAAAACTGCAGGAGGACAAGTATTTGTGGAGGAGGAGGAGACCACACCCCCATGCACTTTAAATTCCGAACAACGGGGAGCGAGCAGAGGTGGAAGAAATGCTCAGATCCTTCACTATACAGTAGAAATAGCAAAGTGTAAAAAGTATTCTGCTACACAGGGGTGTCAAACTCAAGGCCCGGGGGCCACATTCGGCCCGCGACTTCATTTTATGTGGCCCCACAAGAGCTTGCAAAGAATATAATATGTTTATTATACGGTTACATGCTACAGAAGCACGTTGCCCATAAACTACATGTCCCACAATGCATCTCAAATATGACTTTTTTCTCAGAATTTGCCTTTTTTCTCAGAATTTGCCTTTTTTCTTCAAATATGCAATTTTTCTAGATTCCTTTTCTCAGAATAGATTTTTATTTCAAAATGTCACTTCTATTTCTTTTTTCTCCAGAATTTGGCTTTTCTTTTTAAATCATTTGGGACATACGCACTGAAAGACTTGCAATTATTTGCCCTAGACTTCTGCTTTCAGACGTAGTCAATCATGAAGTTATTACCCTATCCAATGATAATCCAATGCAGAGGCAATGATGTAATATAATACATTATTTTATATATATGATATATTTATATATGTATTTTTATATAGTCTTAAAGTTACAACCGGCCCTTTGAGTGCAACCATAATGCTGATGTGGCCCGCGATGAAATTGAGTTTGACACCCCTGTGCTACAAGTTCAAATCCTGCATTCAAAATCTACTAAGGCAAAAAAAACAAACAGTTTTGACATCAACATGTGCCTAAAGTACTTGAGGAAAAGTATTTGGTTCATTTCAAATGATATATTAAATGACTGGATTATGATTATGGATGCTTTAATGTGTTCATCACAGCTGGTACATGTGGTGCTACTTTTAATAGTTGATATACTGCTGCTGGATATCTGTCGGTATATGTTAAGTATAGCTTAAACTGTCAAGGTAAGTAAAAAGTGTATCACTTACTTGCTAAATGTAGTGGAGATAACAAAAAATACTCAGATAAAGTACAAGTACCTCAAAATAGAATTTAAAGAGGCCCTATTATGCTTCCCAGTGTGTTATGTAGGTTTTAGTGCATGTAAATGGTCTGCAAAGGCTCAGCTCCTCCATTGGACACATGGTGACATCAGTATGTTACACTTGCGCTCCTATTGGCTAGCACTCCAACAAATTCTATGTGATAGGCTAAGGGGCGGGACAGCTGTTGACCAATCACAACAGAGCGGGCAAGCTAACCAATCAGAGCAGAAACAATCTTATTTCTGAAGTGAATTGTAACTAAGGCTGTAGAAATAAAAGTAAAATGTACAATATTTCCCGTTTTAATTGGAGCAGAATAAAAGTATGAAGTGGCATTAAAATAAAATACTCAAGTAAAGTACAAGTACCCTTTATTTGCGCTTGAGTACAATATTTGAGTAAATGTATTCCCTTTTGAAATGTTTTCACAATCAGCTGATACTGATGGAAGGGCCTTTATTCATAATAAGTACTTTTACTTTGGCTACTGAAGTACATTTTGACTCCAGTACTTTGTGTACTTTTACTTGTTACAACATTTTTACAGTTCACTACTGCTACTTCTACTTGAAAGCCGAGTACTTCTGAATATAACTCAATAAACAGCAGCCTCTTGCAGGAGGGAATGAGAAAAACACATCAAATCCACGGAAACGTAATACCAGAGGACATCCATCATGGTACAAACAGACTACAACTCCCATGATCCACCACACCGTCTTTTGTTATTGTTTTGAGCAAGACGATTACATTTTGGGTTGAGAGAAAATGTCCAATAAGATGTCTCCAAAAGCACATCTTGGTTTATTCTTCTTTGTTCTAAATTAGTGGATTTTAACGTATTTCTACGTCGATAGAAATAACCAAGTAAAGTTCAACGACCTCCATTTTGTAATATTTCACAATTGTGCTTAATTACATCCCACTGCTGCTTTTAAGCGCAGGACTTTTACTTTGGGAAGTACTTTCGCTGCGGTGAAGGATCTGTGTACTTCTTCCACTGCTGTGTTTTTGACACTACATTTAATTTAGATGACCCGTTATCCAAATTAACTTAGAATAAGTTCAATCAACCGCCAGGAAATATGGTCAGAACAGCAGAACATAAGCTTCAATAAGCCAAATATGTTGAAGTGCTGGTCCCTAAATTAACACCTGTTGAGCTGCACTCTCTAACTAAACTAAATATGATTGTAGTAATTTCAACTCTCAACCTCCTGAAGATTTACTTTTTTGGAGGTGAAAGTGCGTTTTTTTTCTCGTTTCATTCCTCCTTCACCCCTTCCTCCCTTTTTCTTTCTTTCCGTCCATTCTGTGTTCCCGGTGTGAAATGCCAGAAGCTCTAAACTCCCGAAACACTGACCTCTAACCTTTGAAGAGGACAAGGTCTAATTTAGACTTCTGCTGCCACTCTGGTGACTGAACACACACACACACACACACACACACACACACACACACACACACACACACACACACACAGCTGAGTGCGACCCCTGACCCCTGACCTGTGGAGGTGTTCAGGGTCACTGGGATCCCCTCATGTACGAACAAAACATTCAGTATTCGTCCGCAGACTTTCTTCCTTACAAGGAGTCGTCGCTCGGCTCTGAATACATGAACCTCTGTGAGAGTTAACAACCAGGAAACAAAAACACTACGGCTGTTAATCAATTTAAATATTGCAACGTGATGTATTGGCACAAGATTCCAGTTAGAAGCAAATGAGTGCTGTCGATCAGTGAAACAGTGTAATGCCTTTTATCCCATTCAAAATCCCAAGTTTAAAGTACCAGTATTTACCTTTAGGCGGGATAACACATAAACACATGTGGCGATGAAGTAAAGCAATGCATGACAACCTGGTAAGAGAAATGTGAGGGTTTTTTATATTAAATATTAAATATAACATGATTTCTGGATTATTGGAATGAAATCCGACAATGTTCCCGACACTTAAAGCGTTTACAAAGTCGCTGTCAAAGAGAGCCGCTGTGAGGACACTCTGTATAATATTTGGACATAAACTAAATACTAAAATATTTGATGTGTATTTCACTTTGTGTGTCTGGTGTCACTGAGTCAGATTACCAGAACACTTTCAAGATATAAAAAGAACCCTCGTATTTTTCAAGGTGTCACTAATGCAGTGTTTCCATCCATCATTGGCATGTCTTTATTTATGTCACCGCTACGAAGTCCATTATGGAAATGGATTGAGTGTCTGGAGATGTTTAGTCTGAGGGGTTTTATAATCTTGTCAAGAAGGAGAACCACTTTACCCACTTTTCACTCGTCTGTGCCGCAGATACAGCTGAGAAATAGTCTGTTTAATTTGATGCCATATATCAAATATTCTCTTTTAACACCCTTGTGGTAATCACACTTGTTTTTTCCATCACGTTATTTGATTTAGAAACTGCAGTGTGGTAAAATGTGTTGGTTCAGTTTAAAGATTGGGTTCATTGACTGGAGTTTGTATATTTATTTTCTATATTCAAGTTTAATGAGCACATATCACTTCACATTCACTTGAGGTATCTAATCTAATATAATGTTATTTACAGTATTTAACAATATTTCTTTTACCTGCATTCTTCCTAATGGCCAGCAGGGGGCTACTTTACCGGTTGCAAAAAAATAGCATAGTAGTCCATGAGAAAATGTCCTTACTTATTCCTTATTTATCACCTCAGTAATCATTTTTCCGTTACGTTCATGGTCTCAATCTGTAGTTTAAGTCTTCTTCAGTACAGCATGATGATCATATTGTAAATAATAGTCAGTTATTTTGTTAAATAGACATTAAGGCAGACCGTGCTTTACCTTCTGAGCTCGCAAGTAAGACATCTTCATTCATGCAATACGAAGATTAATGATTACGTTTGTGTGCGGTTTCGGGTTTACTTTCAACAGTTACAGGAGTTTGTTGTTGTGCAGTACCTGAGTTGGCCACTAGGATCAGGCACATGGAAAATAAAACAATACTTCCTGGTTGTTTGTGACTGACATCTTTCTTGTCCAATCAGGAGAGCGGATCAGAGTTATCAGAGCTGTCAGTTACCGGGTCGAGAAGCTCACGCTGACCAGAGCGTCACCATCCTGCACGCCAAGGTCGCTCAGAAGTCCTACGGCAACGAGAAGAGGTTTGAAGACCTTCTGTGTTTCTAACTCCAACCCTAAACATGCAACCGTTCAAAATGCATTTATAACTCAGGGTTACTACCAGTCTTTACAAGAGGTAGGAGGTAGGCAGTGATAGGAGAAATGTTTTGATTTCTCACTGAAATAAAAGTAATATTAACACATAAGTCTTGCATTCAAACCCTTACCCCAAGGTATCTAAATGATGCTTCTGTTCTACTTCAGTCTTCTATTAGATTATGTTTACATGCTTTTATGTTCTCACACAGTTTGTTTTAATGTGTTTAATTTTGCTTTGATTGGCTTGAAGGAGAATTGAAAATGATCACGGATTATTAAAGATTATATCGCATAGTAGTCACCAAAGTATATATTGGACATGTATCTTCCGAACATTGACATATTTTTTACGGACAAAAACGAATTTCTTCAAGACCTATCGTTCTGATTTGTTTGCCAAATAAGTTGAACGGTATCAAAACGTTAAACTATTGTTGGCCAACACCTATCTAACTTACTTTGTTTGATTGGTTGTAAGCTACGTAAATATGTAATGTCAGTTCCTCAACCTAGCACACAGGAAGTGGATGCCATTTCATACCATTTGTGCGCTCGATCTTAAGTCGTAGAGCAACAGAATCAGAAATACTTTTCAACGTTGGTTGTCTTCGGGGCTGGAGATACTCAAATGAGGGGTTTTATTCTATTCCACATCTGAACATCTTACGGAATCATATTTAGGATCTGGGCAGCATGATATGTCCTTTAAGTCTTTCCAACACCATACAGCTGATGTTCTCCTTTAAAGTCTGCACTGTTTCTCTCCCCGCAGGTTCTTCTGTCCTCCTCCTTGTGTTTACATCGGCGGTCCGGGATGGAGAGTCATGCAGAACCATCTGAAAGGTGAAGGCACACACATATTAATTGGAGACGTAAAAAACGTTGAAAGGAGGAAGAGAAAGGTAGAGCATTTAAAACCCAGATTGAACGATACATCTCTTTGAATCAGGGTTCGAGAAGCTCTGCGTTACTCTTCCTCCCTTCGTCCTTCTGTTCCTTCATCTTCATCCTTCCATTGTTGCTTTTTACCCAAATGTATCATCGTTTCTCTCCAGCGGCAGGTCATGGAGACGCTGTGTATCGAGTGTGTGGCTTTTTGTGTCTCGACAACAGCAGCCATTCTCAGGCCGACGCTTACAAACTGATGTTCAACGAGCAGCCCAACTCCAGGGTGAGAGCTGTGTGTGTGTGTGTGTGTGTGTGTGTGTGTGTGTGTGTGTGTGTGTGTGTGTGTGTGTGTGTGTGTGTGTGTGTGTGTGTGTGTGTGTGTGTGTGTGTGTGTGTGTGTGTGTGTTTTTTTTATCTGATGTATTGCCATGCACATACCTGTCCTCTGTGTTTGACTGTGTCTGTCACAAAGTCTCCTCCTGTCTCTCAAATCCCTTCGATGACAGAGGGAAAGTCAAACTGGCCTTTGTCCCGGTTAAACAAGCCCCCAAATTCCTCTCCAAACAACGAGATCTGTTGTATCTGTGTGCCTGTATGTGTCCTTGGCGGTGGATGAAACCAGATTCATAACGACAGCAAATATGTAAATGCTCTACAAAAATAAAAATCCCAAAGTTGCCTCCAAAGGGAGTTTCTCTCCCTCGCACTTTGTTTACTTCCTGAACATAGAGACATTTGGCTAGCGCTCCAACACCTTGTACGTGATAGGCTAAGGGGCGGGACATCTCTAAGCCGTTGACCAATCACAACAGAGCAGGCCAGCTAACCAATCAGAGCTCTGGTTTCAGACAGAGGGTGAAAAGAGGTGCTGCAGCACAGGCAGTATGAGAGAAATAAAGAGCTTTTTGAACATTAAAGCCTGGAGACATGTAGAGACACTATCTACAATATGAACCTGACAATGAGCAGAATACTGTAGGGCCCCTTTAACGTGGCTTAGAGATCATAATTGTATCCACGAAGAGGAAGACTAGTAGAACCTGAAAATGAGCATAACATAAACCCCTTGAATAAAGGTTAAGCTGTGAATCATGTTAATAGAGGCTCTTAAATCAGAGCAACAGCTGATAGGTCGGCTCTGGGTGATAAACGGCTGCTGACCTCAGATCTGTTGTGTCTGAGCGACAGACAGCTCTGTGTCTGTTTACCCAGACGGACCTTCGCCTCTTTATTACTCTCACTGTGAACTCGACAAACAGTCGTGTCTGACAGGAAAACGACGTGTGTGTTCACTGGCCTCCTCGTTCACTCAAGCAGAAAACAAGACACACACATCGCTGTGAAGAGAAGAGCTGCAGCGAATAGTCGATCCACAGGAAAGAAAACGCCACATTTTCTTGATAATTGCTTTATCGATGATTTCATTCTCGTGCAAAAACTTGAGATAATGTCGTTTTCTACGTGTCAAATATGTAGATATCAGCTTTTTTCTGTATTTTATCATATTAACGTTAATACATTTGGATTTTTGACTGACAAAAGACCTTTGAAGACATCTACGACTTTGCAAAACTGAGAGATATTAGAATATTTCAGTATTTTCTGATATTCAATGGTTACTGGTTATATGTAAGCTTTATAAACCTTTAAGGATTATGAATGTCGTATATATAATATTGTGCTTTGCTTTTATTTATTATAACATGTCATTTATATGTAAAGCACATTGTGTTGCGTGTTATAATGTGTGAACTGTGCTATGTTGAAATGATTTTTGAACACATACAGAACAAAGTCCATCCCAGTTTCTTATTTCCAAGGTGATGTCTTTGTCTCCACTCTGTTTAAATAAAGTTTCAGTGTGTCGTGTTGTGTTTCAGATGTTCGCCTCGGCCAAGTCCCTGTTCATCTCGGACCAGGACAAGAGGAAACACTTCTGCCTGCTGCTGAGGCTCTTCCTGGGAAACAGACAGGAAGTGGGATCGTTTCAGAGCCGGATGATCAAAGTCATCTCCAAACCGTCGCAGAAGAGACAGTCCATGAAGAACGCGGACCGTGAGTTCGATCACCAACGCACCAAGCATAATGTTACCAATACATTTGATAAATGTCATGTATATGGCATAATCAAACATCCAGGGTCCACTCAGCCTCACACACAAACTACCTACTGTCAGCACAGACTGAGTGAGGATATTTAAAATGTTGGCCGGTCCCCGTTTGTGTGGATCAGTTAACTTGATACAGACATGCATTACAATTGTAACATACATACAATTGCTTATGCTTTTAAAATGTTGGCAGGAAAATCTGCGACAAATGTCCACAGACAAAAATGTTAGGATATAAAAGAAAGAGCATTGAGTCACA